>NW_020291890.1:316158-478496 GCF_003184865.1 Aspergillus homomorphus CBS 101889 | reverse complement strand
AAAAAAAAAAAAAAAAAAAAAAAAAAAAAAAAAAAAAAAAAAAAAAAAAAAAAAAAAAAAAAAAAAAAAAAAAAAAAAAAAAAAAAAAAAAAAAGTAAAAGAAAAAAAAAAAATAAAAAAAATATAAAGTATTATTAGAAAAATAAAAAAAAAGTAAATAATTAAGAAATTAATATTATTATTTTATTATTTTATAGAATTAAAGAGATAATAATAAATATAAAATAGTTATAAAAACTTCTTAATTTTAGAATTATTTAGAAATAAATTTAAATCTATACTAAACTTATAGTATATAAACTCTAATCAAGATATAAAAAAGTTAAAATAGTTTTAAATTATTATACTATATCTTTACTAGTATAAAGGATAATTATTAGTTATAATTAATATATAACTAACTATAACTATGCGTAACCTGCTTACAACCTCAGGCTACTAACACCCTCGGCCTGCTATGTATCATATTCGTGTCTGTCAGGAGTATCGATACCATCGAAATTGATATATCTTTATTATACAGGAACTTGGTACTGGTTGCACCATTACTGTCTTAGATAAGGACTGGAGTATCTGCGGAAGCTGTATTTGTGAGGGCGAGTCAGTTTATTTTAAAATTCATTCACACAGATGTTGTCATCGTGCCAAAGGATATTAATATTTTTGATGATGCTTGTGCCTATTTCGATTCATACGCTAGCATCTAGTCCTAAATAAAATGCAATGTCTCCGTAGCTCTACCACCTATCCATGATTGATGCTTTGCCTTCTTAACTCGATATGGATACTAGCCAAAACCACTAAAAATTCTACGTCAAGCTCAAACTCGTTCAGGACTATGATGGCGACACCACTAATACAATTCTCCGAGAATAGACTTGCTCTGGTTTCAAATTAAAATATGGGTGATTGATGGCAATGTGAAAAACGCCATAATTTAGAGTTTTCCTATGATGGAACGTGTGGTATGTTTTTTGAACGTTCTGATTTGTTGTCACAGCTGAAGGTGACTCTGTATAACATACATTTGTAATGAACGTACTATGAAAAATGAGGACATCTAGGCACCGGATTTCTTAGCGCGTCCTTGCGCTTGGACCAGTAATGCCTTATATGAAGTTAATAGACCTAGCCAACATTGGTGCGCTTTCAAGAACATAATCAATTTATAGGCAATGTGATCATGGCTACTGTACCATTAGAACATTGTCGAACTCGGCAATCAGCCGTCTTCAAAGATTGCCAACGTTTCGATTCAACCAGAACATATCGCTACGCTATCCACACAGAATACAGCCCATGTAATATGAGTGGTGCAATTTCAGTACGAGAGCACTAGGTCAGCGCATCATCGCATTAATATACTGTATATATAAAGTAATGGTGCTTCTAATTCGGTTTGAACATGCTCATCATTCGAGTTGCCCAGACTGAGATTTTGATCAATTGGATGCCTAGAAGGCTTCCATGGGCAAACCGCCACGAACAGATAATGTGTGCTTACGTTGTCGGCTATTAAAAACAAGCATTAGGGAGTTGAAAGAAATGGGGGTCTGAGGGTTCTTCCCCAGATTGAGCATGTCTAGCCTCCCTGCAGCTGAGCCGCGTCGTAGATGACGTGATATATTGTTCGCTGCAGTAAGACTGCAGCTACGAGAATCTCGTATCCGCAATAGGTATATGGTGTTTGGCGATTTCTGGGCTTACAACTGTCGATGTCAACATAATGCACTACACAAGGCTACCTTATCAATATGCTGATTAGATTAGTGTAGTGTCTATGAACTCATATCCACATTTTGTGGATAAGATAGTCCGTGACGGACAAGAAATCCGTGCTTAGGACTTCCCTCAGAGATCATGACTCCCGAATTCATCGGACGGAAAGAAAGTCTTGCCAAGGAGCTAGTATCAGCCTTGCACCAGCACTGCCACACATCGCGAGCATATCAGCCTGTCAGAAGCAGCGGCTGCATGGGGCGTGCATTCTTTACCTCTGCTATTTAGCCGGTTTAGGGTTGGGCCGGGGACTATCTCCTGGACCCCGCAGAGACTATTCCAGTTCTGACGAACGGTTGAAGACCTTGGGGCCCCTCGGGCGCCTTGAGACCTCGAGCTCGATAAAGCGGCAGAGGAAACGCAGGTGCGTTTCTTTCTCGGGACTAGACCGTTCCTTCAGCCCTCCAAGCGAGGAGAGACACCTCGCTAAACCTCAGCCCCAGATTTCACCGCATCCAACCGTCCACTTGACCTGCTTCTCAAGGTGGGGCCACAGATATGGACGGGTCGGCAGGGCCTAAGGCGGCTCACAGCGTGCTGCGAAAATACCAGTGCCGTTGGGCAGAAGGATTGGGTGGTCTGGTGGGGTGCCGGTCAGATGAAGAAAGAACTAGAGTAGAGCAGACCTAATTATAACGCTTTCGCATTAAGCTGAATGGCTTCCCATCGTAAAGAGCGAAGCCAGGTGAAGTGTAAAGACAGGTCTTCGAGGAATGACAAGTCCCCAACGACATCAAGCAGCCCTACGGCAGCTGCAGTCCTGAAGTAGAACCACGCCCGCGCTTGAGGGTCGCTGGAAGCGGCCGCTCCAGTAATGCATGCCCAAGTGAGCGAAGAGGGGAAGCTTCGTAGCCATATCTCATCCTCGGTCAAGGCTAGCGCGTCTCGTAGTTCCTGAGCCATTGCGTCCAACTTTTCCGCAAGGTTGCTAGCGCTTGGCCCACCAAGAACTATCATCTGGAAGATTCTGAAGGCCAGATAGCAGCACTGGTAGATGGGATTGTTGGTCGTAGAAGATGGCATTGTACTGCCCTGTAGGGTGTCATGATGCCAGGCCGCTGTTGGTGATTGAGCCATGAATTGAAGCTTGAGTTGTTGAACGTAATAGAATAAAGACATGATCGAGCATGTAGAGTCGTCTGACACAGGCGTGCTAAGGATTCGTTCCTCGAGCCCCAATGGTGGCAAATGTTGAAGGTAGGATGAAGACCCCCAGCCCAGGTCAAAGATGATGTTCGAGATTATTCCATTCCTGTGGTCCACTCAGTCACAATGCTCGCGGAGAACAGCATTTTATTTCAAGAACGACGTACACGTAGACGAGAGATGCGACTAGTCCATCCAAGCCCAGCTTGTCTAGACCACCTTTGAGAAGGACGATCTTCTCCAGACCAGCTCGATGCACATCGGCGGAAACTCGATCCCCGTGAAGGTTCTAAGTCATTGTCAATCAAGCCATCTTCTCAAAGAGAAGGTACAGGTGTATGTACAGCAAATAGTGCGAGTGGAGTAATGGACGCGATTGTACGGTCGTCGAGTGCGGTGCTTGGGTCTGAAAGACGCTTCTTGACCATCTGGATGAGTTCGTTATAATGGTATAGGGTGATCGTGCTTTGCTTCTGTCCTCGGCAGAGGTCGAAGTTCGAAGAGCCAACGAAGAGGGTCGCATGGAACAAACAGGGATCGCTCATTGCGCTTCTCAGCCAGACAGTTTGCAGTTTGTAAGCGCTGCAGTTGGCGTTCATCGGGACCTGCGAGACATTGTGGCAATCGAGAACTAAGACGCCATTGTCCATTAGCGTGAGTCAGGATGTGTTTGGGGAGACGCTTGTACAGTGCTTGATCAGGCGTGGCATGTACCAGCGAGGCGCAATAGGATATGATTCTGGGATAGCTGGTGACTGTACGGCCCATGCGAGATAAAGTTGATCTGAAACGGCTTCCCACGAATCAGGACTGATGCTTTTGAGGCTCCTCTCGCGGTGGCCGTCGTTAACAAGGGCCCTCGGCTTCTGATTCTGAGCAGTCTCGGTCACACGATAAATGGCATAGCAGCACGGTCGGGCGGTTCTGGGAAGAATCGGTTAGGACTTGCGCCTGAGACCGTCCCGTCACGACGAGGGGAAGTATAGGCGAGACTGACTTCTGACACAGAGAACAAGATGGATAGGCTCTGTCACATTTTCGCTTTCGCTGGCGACAGGGCTCACAAGCAATGAGCATGACCTTCATTTTTGGTGAGGCTGAGATGCGAAGTAAAGCGAGACGAAGCCAGACGAAGCGTGTTGATGGAGTCGTTGGCGGTAAGAAGATAGAAGATAAGCGTGACTGACCCTGAGCGCAGTCTAGCCGTTTTGAGGCAATCCTCGCTGTCACAGGGTTCCTCAGGCAGCCATCAATACTTCAATCTCACTTTCTGCTTTGAATTGATTCTATCCCGTGTCGGCCCTCTCAGTAAAGTCATTGTTCGCGGGTCTGCTATTTTGAGTTGTTTAAATGAGCAAGGTCTCAAGTCAATGCTCTGTTTTAAGGGCCATCGTTCTTGTCGCGCAAGCAAGAGGCATCTTTCCTGTCCCAACTGCGTGAGTGGATGAAGAGAGCGTGCGTCTCGATGAGGGCTTACCTTCTTGAGATACCCTTCATATCTGATCCAATGGTGAAGTCGTTTCAAGTGCAACTCACCTTACAACCCATCTGGCATACCCATAATAACTGCAGAGCAGATATACCGGTCGCGTAGGGCAAAAATCAGAATCGATGTCTCTTGAAGATACAGGAACATCTCCGCGCTGCAGGCTCGACGATTGTCTACCTGAAGCCCATGAGCCTGGCAAATAGCGAGCTGGCTCGCTCCAGAAGTATCTTCAAGCTGTAAGACGAGGGGCGCAGCACAGCTATCCCTATCATCTTCCGTGACGTTGAAGCCAACTTTCCGGTGTCTCTTTCTTTACAGGCGGAAGATCGGTGCCTAGAGAAAGATTTGATGAGCAAATTTGAGTCAATTCGATCCTTCCGACTTATAATATATGTGCATGACCTGGCCGTGGATCAGTTCGTCTCTATCATTAGCGGAAACTAGGCTGATCACATTTCGCAACACCCCAGAAGATGTAGCAACCTATCAACAGCCAATACAAATATTCGGTAGGACCAGAACTGAATTATAGTCATCTAAGCACTGGGAGTTTTGGCTTGTTACCAATGCTTCTTGTTCTTTCGGATTAGCGGATGATTAGCGGGCGGACTAGCCCGCCCGCACGGAGCATGCAAAGGTTACACTATAAATCATATCTGAACCCTTCTTGCCTTTGCAAGTGCCGCCAGCACCAAGAGTTATTCATACAATGAATGTTGAGTATGCACCCCATGATAAAGAGGAAGGCAGATCTCCTTGTTTCATACTCTAATCCGTGCTTTGTATGGCCTAGTGGAATCCATAAAAAGCAGCAACATGAGCATGAACTTGCCTTTCGATCGAGATCAGCACACAAAAAGAGAAATGAGTCCAAACAATAGAACAATGTGGTTGTATATCAGTCATTCTTTGTCGATCCTCGACTTGCTATCATTAAGCACTTGTGGTGGTTTGGTGGCCGGCGAGGACTCACTATGGAAATTTGCCAGCAATTCTTTTGCGGACATGGAGCAAGGATACTGTGAGTGAATGAAAGGTGTCTCTATCTGATTGGCATCACATGGCGCTCTCTCTATATTTATCCCTCTTCTCCAACTCTCAAGCCATCTCATCGTCTTCGTTTCTATGTCCAGCTCTTTCTGTTGTACCATTTTCTCAAAGTTACTGCTTGCAAGCACCGCAAAGCCAATCGCCAGACCTTGGACCTGAGTTTCCAGGTCAGAATCAAGCAAGGCAGAGATAGGGGAGGACGCACCTGGGACGCTGGGAAAAGATGATATCCCAACTATGGAGGAAACTATCTACAGTGGCGACACAGGCGGCGAGTGAGTCAATCAATCCGGGAACGCCCGTGCCCGGAAAAGAAGAGGTCGAGCCTGAACAAGAAGAGATCGAACCTGAAGAAGAGGTTGAGCCCGAACAAGAAGAGGTCGAGCTCTGCCCCTTCAGCCGCCTTCCCGGTGAGCTTCGCAATATGATCTGGGAGTTGGCCCTCCTGGATCTCGTTGACGAGAAACCTCAACTCTGCTTCTATCGCGCCGGATGCTGGGTCACGGAGCTCTCCCCTGAAGGCCATTTTAGCCTCACATTCGATCATAAGCGTCTACACCCGATTGCCGTGTCGGTCCCGCTGTTCTTCGTCAACCGCGAGGCGCGCAGCTATGCTCGCGCCTGGATCCAGGAGCGAGGACTGCAGATCCGGTTCGACAAGGAGACGCAATGCCTGGGGATCTATCGTCCTGTAAATCCCGACCGAGATACCCTCTACGTGCCGGAAGCTAGATTCGAGTGTTTCCAAGATGAGCCCGCTGCGTTGAAACATGGGTTTCGCGCGGCCGGCGTTCGTATTTCAGGATGGCCACGCTCATTCATGCGCCTGGCGTTTCCGGCCGCTTTGTTTTCGAACGATGGGGAACCGTATATGTTACACAAATCCTACTGGCGCTACTATCCTTCACCGGAGATCACGCTGATTGTGAATGACCCGCCTGGGACGTTCCTCACTGCTAACTGCCAGGCGCGCGTGGGACAACCGTGGGCCTTGGAGAGCGTGCCCGGGTTGTCGAAACCACTGGTCCAGTGGCCTCAGCTACGTGAGGACATGGAGCGATTCCGTCGGCCGCCTGGAAATCCGGCTCAGGGTGGGCATCATCTCATGATGGTGCTATCGAATTATGATCGCGATGGCGACGGGGCCGCTCGTGATGTAAGGAGCCCTTGGTTACAAATCCGAGCTGCCACTGCTGTGAGAGTCGGCTAACATGGCCGCTATATAATGAATGTTCGCGTGATGCGCAGACGTGCAAAGAGCCTACTCAAATGGTATTCACTCATTGATCTACGCCTTGCTCTACGCCCGCACTTTCTCACCGATTGATTATCATTTGCATTGCAGTATCAAGACTCCTCTACAAGGTGCCCTACAATCGAACTAGAAACTCTCGACGAAGGTATAAATATATCCCATTATGGAAACATTTCAATATTGATCATACATAATACATTAATCATGCCGGCGTGTAAAATAGGCCGTCTTACTCATCCGGGCCACCAAGCTGGTTCAACTTCTGTGCGGCGCTCTCCTTACCCTGCTGCGATACACCAGGGTTGTTCTGGGCACTGGTGCCAAGTTAGCATATGCACCTACCCCCAATAAAAAACGGAACTGACGCTTTCAGGCCACCAGCAACGCGGTTGGGGTCCTTCTGGTTGTCACCACGGAGGTTGTGCAACTCCTCCGAAGGCTGAGAGCCACCGAGCTGGTCGAGCATGGACTGGGCGTTTTGCTTGGCCTCCTCGGAGACGTTGGGGTTGTTGATGGTGCTGCGCAAGTTTCCCGTCAGACATATTCTTGCCAACATGGAAGGTATAACTCACGCCTTGTAGCCACGCATGGCGTTGACTCTGTCTTCAGCGGAGGACATTGTGATAGACTTTGTGTGAATTGTTGTGTAGAAAAGATACTTGATATAGAATGTGTGGTAGCGAGCTGGTTTGCACAGATGTTTCGATGAATTCATGGTATACTTATACCTTAAGTCGTAGTTGATGTCAGAGCACGTCACCAGCCGTCACCACCCCCGCGTCGTCATTCTTTCATCGTCAACCACTGAAGTCTAAGTCAATTTGACTTCATTGCGGAGACATGACGGTGGGGTTAGGTAATCTGGCCAGGGCTGATCGTGGGTGACCCCTGGGGCATGGATCGATTCGCCCATCGCGCGATGGAAGCGATTGAAACGTCCATGGGGTTGACGAGTGGGATTCTAGAACTTCTGATCGACAGGCGATGTTTGTCTAAAAAACGTACATGTATGTGGTAGGTAGTAGAGGCAATCGATTTACGAGTACTTCCCGGATCGCTCTAGTTGTGACACTGAAGAATTCGGCGTGTCATGACGATCTATCACTCCACTTGCTGGCACAATACAAAGCTGGGCAGTTGAAGCAGGTTGATATTATGGATGAGCGATGGTTTAATGGATAGTCGATTGGGCTTTTATGGTTACTGGTGTGCGACTCTTACAATCATCGTTCTGTTGGTGATCGGTAAGATTGCAACTACCACCCAAGACCCGCCGTGCTGCATCCAATTCCTCAAATTTGCTGCTTGATGAGCTGGATCCATCTCGGTTGACACAATTTAATCGACTCGTCTAAAGATCCCATGCATGCATTTGAGACCCTGACAATAGATCGACGTCATGTCGATTTTCTCCGCCTTCTCCTTCCATCGACCTCATAAGTCCGGCATAATCCCACCGCCCACTCCACTCCCGCATTCCTGTGACGCCAAGCCTCTTGGGATCATTCATATCACTACTACCAATACATGGCTCTTCTTTTCTTTTCTCCAGGTTCAATGTTCTATAGATGTCTAACGCATTCAATGTTTATTTACTGTAACTCAAATGACCGCTCTGACGCGCTTGCTTGAGAGACAAGAACCATCTTTGCAATGCCTCCTGTTCTAGCAGGGTGATGCCCCCTTGCAACCTCGGAAATACCATTCTAGGTCCCTGATCGATAGACGCGTTTACCCCTTGGGGCCCTGCAGCCGCCATTCCTCGCTACCCCCAGGGTCCACAGCACGCGTTACTTGGCCCAGAAATTGGTCTGGCTAGATGTGTGTAGTAGAGTCGCTTTACGCTGCTTGTCCAGCCACCAGCGGCATAATATCAAATTCCTGAGCCAGGGGGACCCCTCTCCTCCATACCAGAGCACATCTACCGGTACATAAACACCAGCAACCCCAGGACCGCAGTGACCAGGTACGTTACCTGGCGTGAAACTTTCTTTCCCTGTTCTCAGATCCTTGGCCCAAAATGTGAGTATCATCGCTACCCACACCCGAACGTCTACTAACACCTGTAATAGACTGACAATCCGCTAAACATGCGCTTCCTATACCAAACGCTCGTCGTCCTCCTCAGCGCCCTCCTCCTGGACACCGCCGCGGCGGCCGATTGCCGCCATGGCGCGACGCGACCGGACCGATTCGATTGTCACGCCTACCACCGGTGCCACGCGGGGGAATTCGTTCGGCAGCATTGCGGGGCCGGGCAGGCGTACAGTGCCTTCACTAGCGTCTGTGAGCCGGAGTGGCGGTCGCCTGCTTGTCGGCAGGGAGTGCCGGAGGTGATTAACTGATTGTCGCTCTCTTTGATACGTGTTTTAGTTTGTTGGGTGAGTTTGGTGTTGCTGATTTTCTGGCTGTGTCTTGGAGCGGATCTGTGCACGGTTCGAGTGGCCTGCGGGTGTGTCGGGTTGTTAGATTACGGTGGACGCGTCGTCTTTCCATATGAATATTCGTGCAAACGGGATTGAGATTGGTATCATAAATCTATACTGCAACTCTGGTTACTGTGCAAATGTCTACAAGTGGTACTGAGATGGTGCGCTCTCCTGGAATCCCAGGCGATTCCACCACCGATCCACTCCCATGTCTTCCTGCGAACTGCGACAACGTTAGCTTTTGTATCGGCCACAGAGACCAGAGACCAAAATAAACTTACTCCCATGACTCCTTGACCTCCGGCTCTGTCTTCCCTTCCGCAGGGTTAGGATTGCGGAACACGATGTTATATTTCTGACGCGCCCCTATTAGCATTGATCCGAGAGAAAATCAACGGCAAAGCTTACCAGTCCAAGTGTGATATGGATTGCCATCGGGAACGGCGGAAACACCTCCTCGGGCTTCTTCCCCTCGATCATCGCCTGGATGTTGTGGGCCACCGCAGCGGCCTGGCCACCACCGGGGCGTGCGGCCTTGCGCAACCCCGTGTCGGCGATATCGCCCACGGCGAATAGATGCGGGTACTGGGGGTCCTGGAACTGCATCGTCGGGCGAATGCGGATGAAGCCGTTGTCGGGGTTGATGAGGGAGTCTGGGGACGAGGCTGGGAGAGAGCGAAGCAGGTCGTTGTTGGGTTTCTGGCCGGTGGCTAGGATGACAAAATCGGTGGTGAGTTCGGTGCCGTTGTTGAGTTGCACGGTGAAGGGCGTGCCGTTGTTGGGGAAGCCTGAGGCTGGGACCACAATGCGGGCGCCGGTTATGGTTCTGAGGGAGGGTTAGTGGGGTTGGGACAAGATGGAAGCTGGGGGAGCCAGTCATACTTGATTCCCAGCTCGTCGAAGCGCTTCTTCACAATCTCGTGAAGGCCCCGGTGGAATTGAGGCATGAGCTGGTCGCGCGACTGCACCACCGTGATCTCCTTCTCTGGGTATAACTCCTTCATGTCTGTGGCCATCTGTACGCCCACGGCGCCACCACCAACAATCACGACGGACTTGGCTCTCTTCACGTCTGATTGGTGATTTTGCAGATACTGTACGGATGATACCTTGTCTTCGTCGCGCATGGCGGCAGGTTCGGCGAGACGGGTGCCTGTTGCGACGACGAGGTACTCGTAGGGAATCTGGCTCTGGCCCTGCCAGGCCCGGTCGAGGTTGATATGCTGTGGTTGGACGGAGAGAACGCGAGCCTGCACGACGGCGTGTTGGGTCGAATTGGGTGAAGAGGAAAAGAGGCGGGTGTAGGGAATGAACGCTTTATGTTCGTGGCCGGGAAGAACGGCGAATCGGGGCTGGTGCGCGTCAGATTCTGTGGTGACGGTAGTGCATGAAAGACTATTGACATACGAAGGCGAAAAGATGGTGAAAGTGGCTGTGGGGTTCGATCAACAACACCTGCGGCAAGATTAGTACTGGAGTATGGATATGACAGTTCCGCTCCAGGTTGGGGCTTGCACTTACTCTGTGCGTGCTGGGGATCACCCGCGCCAGCTCCTCCGCAGCTCCCTACTACTGTCAGTATTCATTCTGTAGCTTGTGGAGATGCTGAGGCACAATACCCTTCCGACGTACGATCCGCCAACCACAATGACATTCTTTAGCGTTGAGGCAGCCATTGTGTCAAACTGTGTGTTCCGACTGTCCAATGATCGGGGTGCAGCAGTCGATAACAGGAACCAGATAATCAGCGTTGAGAGTAGTGTCACAATCCAAGAGTCTCGCAATTGTTCGTTCAGAAAAGGCATGAGCAATCAACTGGAATTGCGCTGTGGTGGTGTCTGAATATATAGGCGGCAGAAGACTGAGCCGGGTGGCCACGCGGGGGGGTGTTCTTGAGAATCCCTTATCTGATCGCTCGGTCTCGGTCTATTGGTCGCCTGCCTATCCTGGCTATCTCCGAGCCTGAATTGACTGGATCTCCACTTCGGTTCATATCCGGTGCCGGTGGCAGCATCATCATCTGCGCAAAGTGCGCTGAGCCTCGGTGTTAGGACTTCCTGGAAGGTCGGACATATTGACCAGCAATATTCGGGAGACGCATGGCTTATGCTAAGGGTTAGACTATATATCCATCAAGGATTGTCCCGTAGCCTGGCTCCTTACGAGATGCGCCCGTGAGAACGAAGGGTTATGGTCAGGAATGGAACCAAGAGCCTCGAAGCCTGAGGCAACGCCACCGGCCAAGACACGGCAGTTACACTCGGCTTTAGACTCCCGGACTTGTGACTTTACAGGTGAGAGTGGGGGAAACTGTGCCCTTCACCTGATTGCTTCGGCTCCGCCATCCAAACACGCAGATCCGAGTTTCCGGGTCGTATGTTTCTCTATCACAGAGATGACGAATGGTGCTTTGGGCTACTCGTACATGATTAACTGATGTGATGATCTGATAACGACACTCGCAACCATATACCTTAGTTCCACCCCACTTGCTCCCGACAGGCAGAGATCCAGCTGATTGATAAGCCTCGGCTTGGTGGGGTAATATAACTATTCCTTAAGGAAGCCCGATAATCCCCTGTAAGTAGGTTCTGGAGCCAGTCTGGGTCGATTTGCTGGACACGTCACGCGCGCGCGGATACTCGCTTCTTTGGCTTTGTGGCTAAGAATTGATTGCTCCGCGATAGGTCTAGCTCGGGGTCAAAAGTAAGCCAGATTCGCATCAAGGCTTGATGACGACAGGTGATGAAGTGTCCCTAGGTGTCTTTGAGCCGTTCTTTAAAGGATGCTCATGCACGTTGTTGGGCGACGAACTGCCAATTGAGGCTTGGGTAATACAACGGTCACGATTCGCTGCATCGTGGGCCGGGTTCATCCATACATGCTGGTTTCAACTAGAGTCGTTAACATGGGAAGTGGGAGTACTGGAATACCTGAATAAGCATGCGCTCTGACTTTCTTCATGCTTTCCTTTCTTCTTATGAACAGTCAGGCTAGACAAAGCTCATAAGGTTGGTAATTCTAGCAAGAAGGAATAGGGTCGGTTGGTGCAACATCTCCGGCGTCTCATGTCATTCAGATCTCCTGAGATGTCATAAATGACTTCCTATACTCATTGCTTCGAATGCTGCTATACCCGGAGTCAAGATTGTCCGCCTGGGCTTGGTGTCAGAAGGGGAATGCACCTTCTCCGCATTCTTCTTGTTACACATCAAACTCGAACGCATATCGGTCAGAGAACCGTAACTCAAGTTCCGCCAGCCCCCGACCAATACAGTCTCACCAGAGCGATAAGCATCGTGTTGGAGACTGTCAACGGGAACGGACGGGTCGGACCTGCATTATGCAACCGAGACAAGATCAAGTGCTGGAGAAGCAGCCCCGATGTTCTCATACTCAGGCATAGGAAAAGGTTCGATGCACCCCGACTCCAGCCCCGCGTTTATAAAAAACACTACATCACATTGAGATACCCGAATCAGTCTGTACAATCACCCTCGAATCCTCATTGACTGTCCATTGCCAAGATGCTCCTTGCAAGCCAAGTCTTTTCCTTGACAGCTTTGTTATGGGCTGTTATCCCTTTCGTCGGGGCCAGTAATCAACCTCGTGGATTCAAGAAGCCACTGACGCCAAGTGTCGATCCCTTCTACACGCCCGACGATGGCTGGGAATTGACGCCTCCTGGTACCATTCTCAAGTCACGTCGAGTGGCAATCGCCTCAATTGTTCAAGGCGTGCCAACGGCCCTTGAGTCTGCGCACCAGCTGCTTTATCGAACCACCAATGGCCGAGGACTTCCGAATTACGCAATGAATACGGTGTTGATCCCGTACGGTGCCCAGCTGGATCTCCTAGCCTCCTATCATGTCGGGTACGACTCGCCAAATAACGATTGTTCTCCATCATACGGGATTCAGCTTGGCGCCTCAACTAACTCGAGCGAAACGCTCATCGAGCTGGTAGTGGGAATGCTGCCATACCTCAAGAAAGGAATTCCTCTCAGCGTGCCGGACTATTTACAACGCACCGCCGCGTTCATGGTCGGTCAGTCAGCTGCATACGCCGTGCTGGACTCTCTCAGGGCGGTGCGCAATTCGAAGAATATAACGGGGATATCAGAAGACGCAATAACCACAATACATGGATACTCGCAAGGTGCCCTGGCTGCGTTATACGCAGGTTTGTATCGCCGCTCGTATGCCCCCGACGTCCGCATCGACGGGGCCGCCCTTGGGGGGATGCCTACCAACATCTCCGAGGTCTTTTACGCCGTAGAAAAGACTATAAGCGCGGGTCTCGCTGCTGCTTCTCTCATGGGGATCGCTCATGTCTATCCTGAGCTGAGAGCGTACATTGACAAACATCTCCTTCCGAAGTATCGACCGCTGTACGAAATCACACAGCAGGAATGCATTGCCGACTTCTACAAACCGGTCTACGGCTACGCTGTGCATCTGATCGGGCAAAATGTGTCAACATGGTTCGACAACGGCCGAGCCATCATCTCTGACAACATAGAGCTGTTCAACTTCGTCGGGGTGCCGGGGCTGCTTGGGAAGCCGGACTTTCCAATGTTCATCTGGAGGGGGACAGATGATGAGGTTGCGGTGGGTATCGAGGAGCATGATGCCCTGGTGCAGCGCTATTGCGATGAGGGACTTGCGATCGAGTACCTGCGCGTCCACAAAACCCTCCACACTCCCACCATTCCATTTGGACTGCCTGGGGCTCATGACTTTGCCGCACGTGTCTTCAAGGGGAAACCCCCGACCAAGTGCACGACAAATGATTTGTGGCCATGAAACGTGTTAGTGTGGAGGAATCAGCCCTGGAATCATGTGCCTTCTCCAATACTTGTGATCAAAATTGACATGGCTAGTCCTATGAAGGGTGGCGCTGATGGCTCGATGTTTTTCTGGGTAGGGTAGTGAATATGCTGCACAAGCTATTGTTAGACCGGGGTACTCTGAGTACCATGGTTGTGACAGGCGGAGACATCCCTTACAGCCCCAGGTTACGATCAGCCTTGACACTGTTTCTCCAGCTGTATATTGTTAAATGGCTGGCTGGCTTTCTGTCCCTTATTCTAAGCGGCTCCCTCACGCGCGGTCGTAAATATTTGTAGGATATATGGTACTGCAGCGCAAGAGTACCCAGTCTCATGCCGCATGATGGTTTACCTTCCGTTCGGCCCTAATTCCTCTATCTCATGATCTTGGGCAAATCCCGGTTTGGGGGAGCTGAGGTATGAATTTCCTTTGCCCTTTGCCAGGATGGTTGTAATGAAAATAGCTTCCTTCAGTTCAGAACACAGATAAAGTCCGAATTCAAGTATTCGTTAGGTGCTTGCCTCCGCAGATGGAAGAATGCTGGGGATTTGTTGTCCCATACACCCAGATCCCACTAATGTCTCTCCACCGCCATGTATCTGACTTCCGCACCGTAGAAGAGCCATCAACAACTGAAAAGCCATTGACAAGCAGGCTACCGGGTCTTATCTATATGCAAAGATAGACTTCATCCAATCTCCGACCGTGGAAAAGATCCTCCTTTCGCAGGGCGCTTCCCCGGACTGCACGCAGCCACCTATGGCTCGGTGACTATACCCGTCAACAGATCTGGATTTCCATCACGCTAGGTTAACCCTTTTCTTGGATAACTCAAAGACCAGCTCTGGAGACTGGGGCCAGGTCGATATGCGTGGGTGAGACATGGCTTGCTTAGTTAGTAGCTCACTCGACGGCTTGTTTGAGCTCCTGTGGTCTGCAAAGATATATTCGCGAGCACGTTCCCACCCGCAATGCCTGGTTCTCATCTCATGACCGATCAGAAGTCGTCGCGATGCTTGTTTCATTGTTTACCTCGGCTATCATCTGTTTAGCAGTGGAGAGGGCTCATGCTGCCGATATTCCTAACTTAGTACTTTTGTCCCTTGTCCTGTTAAATCATCGGTGCTTCGTCTCAGACCCTGTGGGGTAGTACGACTGTGCTCGTATGCATACATCGATATCCTCCTTGGGGGTGATTCGACCCTGAAGGGTGGGGTTGAGTGGTGTTATAAGACCAATCACCCGATAAGATGATCAAGGAGCAGAAGTGAGAGTGATACAAGCAAAGTCCAAAGGATTCCTTCGTGCTTTGTGATACGAGCTCTATGCCACCTAGTAAGTTTGCGAGAGGTATGTCCGGAGATAGACATGCGCATGACTTGTTATGCCCAACGCGAGTCGATCCGTCATTTGCCCAGGCTGTACGACTGCATCCTCACAGGTCTGTCTGCACGGTCCAGAAAGCGCACCCTTGAGGAGTCTTCAGATCTTCCGAGCACCTCCGCCAGGGCACATATGGCAGGGCGCAAGCGCCAATCATTCGAAAGCGCAGCTTGTTCTTTGCGGTACAGCTTAATCAAAGCCTCATGAACAATCATGCAAAATGGATGTATGGAAAGGCCGGTCGGAGTGTTACACTCACTCTGCCCTGAGTTTTGAAGCAACTTTCTGCAGTGGCTGGGAATCCAGGTCGCGATACTATAAGTGAGCCTTTATTATGCTTCCTCACCCCCTTCCGCCCAGACCATCTCATTTATTGATGAATATTGCTATTGACCATTGTCCCAATGTCTGAGCGCAAATCACTTGTCCATGGGCCATGCGATCCCCCTCTGAAAGCCCTTTCGATTAGCCAGCTTCTCGACGAGCAAGACAACAAGTACGGGTCCAGAGAGGCGATCGTCGCGTTCAAAACTGGGGCCAGATTGACGTATCACGATCTCAATCTCAAAACAAAGCAAATCGCACGAGCCCTTGTCGTCGACGGTGTCCGATCCGGCGACCGGGTTGCTATCTTCCTCGGAAACTGTGAAGCCTACGCGGAGATCTTTCTCGCCATTGCCCGGATAGGGGCAATTGCAGTCCTGCTAAATAGGACCTATACCCCCGACGAGACGCAAAATGTGCTGCGGAGCACCGGTATGATCCGGTCGGCTTCAACGTTAAGGAGGAATGCTGAGAGATTTGTGATAGGATGCTCGATTCTGTTCATCTCGGGTTGTCTCGGCAATAGTGGCTCCAATGCATTTTTGGCTTACCTCGACGGATTGGACCAGGAGCCAATAGCCGCTGGTCTACCGTCGTTAAGGCGTATTGTGTTAGTCGGTGATGATCACCAGCTCAACAGTCGTTTGACTCCATGGAGATCCTTCCTTGCCGGCGCAGATGCGGCGAGCCTGTCTCAGCTGAGCCGCCTCGAGAACTCGGTGCCCAGTTCCACGGCGTGCAGCTTCTTTCTGACGAGCGGTACCACCGGCGTTCCGAAGATCGCCATGCTGACACACGCGTAAGCACCTCCTAGTCTGAGTTCTTCAGCTACTGGATTGATTGTCTGCGAAAGTGACTGAGCATGATTCCATCAGAAACATTATTAACAACGCCTTTCTCACTGGGCATCGTATACCGATGAGCGAAGAAGATATTATCTGCAATTGTCTCCCACTGTTCCATTGCGGTGGGCTTGTCCTAGGGCTGATTATTTGCATTGTCCACGGAGCGTGCGTGGTCTTCCCAGCACTGAGCTTCAGTGCCTCGAGCACAGTCGAGTCTCTTGCGGCGGAGAAGTGCACCGGAATGCATGGGGTACCTACAATGTTCGCTGCCGTTCTCCGCAAGAGACAGATGGAGCCCAGTCGAGGCCCTCTCCGGCTCAGAACAGGCATCATTGGGGCTGCGGCTTTCCCCGAGACACTGTGGCTTCAGATTAAGGGGGAGTTCGATATCGAGAATCTATCGCACACCTATGGTACGTCCGTCTCCTAGAACGAGGTCCTCGACCTACCACTCATGACCCTTGCAGGGATGACAGAAACATCATGCGCTAGCTTCACGTCCGATCCAATGGTCAATTATGCGAAGCGGATGCCACACGCTTTGACAATTCTGCCTCATACGAAGGCCAAGGTAATTGACTGCGGGGGTAACATCGTCAACGCCGGACAGCGCGGCGAGCTTTGTATCGCTGGCTACCTAGTGCAGACGGGGTACTTTCAGAACGAAGAGAAAACGCGCGAGGCCTTGATCCGGGACGATGACGGCACCCTATGGATGCGCACCGGGGATGAAGCATTTTTTGACGAGGATGGACATTGCATTGTGACCGGTCGAATCAAGGATATCATCATCAGAGGCAAGCGAACTATTGCCTTTTATCTGGTTGGCCGATCGCTAACGAAATAGTTAGGTGGAGAGAATATCTACCCCACCGAGATCGAAGATCGCTTGAGCCAACATCCCTCCGTGCTGGAAGCGTGTGTTGTCGGACTGCCGGACGATCACCTTGGCCAGGTGGTCTCGGCGTTCATCCAGCAAAGACCAGCGACAGAGCGACCGTCTAACATCGACCTGGCGGCGTGGGTTTGTCAGACTCTCAGCTGCCATAAGGCTCCTGTCTGGCTCTTCTGGCTTGGAGATGAGGGTGTGCCCAGCGAGTTCCCTCTTTCTGGCAGTGGCAAGATCTGCAAGAATGTGCTTGAGGAAATTGGACAGCGGAATATGCATAGTGAGAAGGGGTGCCATACATGACATTAAGGATTTGTTTAATAGCAAGTAGAGAAGGGGGTGTTCTTCAAGGAGTCTGTCTATAATGATTGCGACTAGTGGGTGGCCCTAAGGCTGGCAGTGAATGTAGTCATGCACGATGTAAGCACTAAGCCTTAGGTCTGCACCGCCACAGGGGGCTAAAAGACAAGCTTCAAACATGCTGCCTGATTTCATCTCACGCATGGACCCCCTTATTTTCACTCAGTTCAACACCCTTCCATCCTAGTTGGTCCTGTTTCTTATCGCATCTGATTCAAGAGTATTCCCCCCACTCCCTCGGAATGGTTGCTAAGACTAATCCCGGTGGCCCCGGTAATACTGCTCTCGTACCGCGCCGGAGATCCGGGGGGAAGAGATCAGCCACGGGCTGTCGCACCTGCCGGTGAGTCTTTCTTCCATAAGCACACCAGTGAGACTTGCCAAACTGATCTATCGCGCCAAATTACCAGGATTCGTCACAAGAAATGTGACGAAGCCCCGGGTGGTGCATGCTACAATTGTACTTCGACCGGTCGACGTTGCGATGGATACGACCTGTCTCGCTTGCCCCGTGCAAGCAAAAACAGAACACTAGATCTCTCTGAAACAAAGCTCGTTCCGGGTCTAACCGTAGGTCTGCACCGGATGATGAACCGGGATGAACAGCGGTGCTTTGCTTACTTCCAATATCGCACGATGCCCGCCATGGTGGGCTTCTTCGATTCATCCCTGTGGCAGAAACTCATCCTTCAGATTAGCCACGACGATGCTGCAGTCTATCATGCCGTGGTCGCTCTCAGTGCCTTTCATCAAGACTCCGAGAGACAAGGCATGCCGTTGCCGAAGGAGGACCTGGGCAACACGTGGCATCGGTTTGCGCTGGAGCAGTCGGCCCGGTCGTTCGCGCTCCTCAGCACGCGACGGGCTTCGCATGATCCTCGACTGCGCGAAGTGACCCTACTGTGCTGCTTGGTCTTTGTTCTGCTGGAATGGCTGCGGGGTCAGTATGACAAGGCCTTCGAGCATCTGCGAAGCGGTGTCCAGATCCTCAAGGAACTCGGTGTCACGCTGACGGAAGATGACCTATCGTCTACCCGGGCGGTTCCCATCGACCACTGTCTGGTCACTCAATTCGCATACTTGGATACGCAGTCCATTCAGTTTGGGGAGCAAAACTCGCTCGTGGGCGATAGAAGTGGGCCAGGCCCTGACCAACCGCATCTGATCGATACCGACACCCTTACATTGCAGAGCATACCCGATGCGCGTCAGGCACTAAACCACATCCTCGGACCGGTAATGAACCTGTCCAATTTCGCCCAAGCCCTATCGCCTGAACAGATCGCGGCGAGATACGAATCTCTCTACCTCGAGCAGTGCAAGCTCTGCGCCGAAGTGGACCGATTCTCCCGGGCCTTCGACCACTTCCGCCGCGCAAAGCACGCCGAGCTGAGCGCCAAAGAACAACGCGGCGCGGACCTCATCCGCCTCCATCAGGCAACGGCATCATTACTTCTGGAGACCTGTTTCTTGAATGGGAATGACCCCCGGTTGGACGTATATTCTGCCGACTTTGAGCGGATCCTGGCCCTCGTGGATGGAGTCATCGACGCGTTCCCCGACCGCCCGAGTGTCTGCCTGGACATGGGTGTCATCCCACCCCTTTTCTTCGTGGCCACCGGTTGCTCGAGCTACAGGCTGCGCAGGCGGGCGATTCAAGCTCTACGCGCCTGGCCGCATCGCGAGGGCCCGTGGGACTCCAACCTTGCCGCTCGCGTCGCGACCGAGTCCATGGAGGTGGAGGCTATGCTTCGAGCGAGCGCCAGTCCGCTGCCGCTCGCCAAGGACGCGTATAGCCTCGGAGGGGACATTTTCTCGTTGCGGGGGATCTTTGTGTCCGTTTCCGAGGATCAGAGCCATACGCGCATGTCGTACTACGTGGGCGATGAGTGGATTGAGCGGTGGTTTCGGCGCGATCAGACGTGAGAAGCCACATTGCTTGATCCAAGATTGTCGCGGATGCAAGCGTTTTTCTTGCCCTCGGTGGCTATACCCCAAGTGTTCAGTTTGCTCTGTTACTTCACGTGGATCTCTGGTCGGGCTTGGACATGGTTTCTGAACAGCAGAAAGTCAAAATTCATTGGTCTTATGCATTCGTTATCATCAAGTCTAAAGTAGTATCAAACTACATCACGCTTTAATAGTCTTCCGTCTACCAATCAACGCTGGAAGGTCCTCGACCTTAGCAGTGCCCTCGAGAATATCTGTGACATGTTAGCATGAACCAGTCAGACCGGTCACACAGCAGAGAGACATACCATGGACGGCAACAAACAAGGGAAACTCCTTGAGCTTGCCCTGCTTCTCAAGGAACTCATGTACATCGTACGCGGTCGAAGTGCCCTGCAGCTTCTGTCCGTTGAGCTCCTTCTCCTCGATCTCCTGCACGCTGACCCCCTGCTCCACCGCATGGCAGGCCGACCGGTAATTGCGGCCCGCGCTGCATGAGGAAACCAGGTCCGCCATGCCGGCACTTTCCTCGGTAAAGGTCTGCTCCTTCACGGACTTGGGGAACCAGGTCCGGCCGAACTTGATCATCTCCAGGACGCCAACGCGCATGATGGCGGCCTTAGAGTTCTCGCCCCAGCCCTTGCCGGCGACAAAGCCGGACGCCAGAGCCACGATATTCTTCAGCGCGCCACCAAGGGCGACACCCGCGACATCGTGCACGTGGTGCACGTGGAAGTACGGGCGGGCGAACAGGGCCTCGAGCAGGTCAGCGCCCACGTGCGGCAGATCCTGCGGCACGGGGGTGAGCTCGACGTGCGTCGGCTTGCGCTTGGACTGCCGCTGCTCGTCGATCTTGATCATATTTTTCTCCTTGGAGCCATCAGGCGGCTTCAGGTCCATGGGCGGCACATCGTAGCCGATGGTAGTCTCGCAGAACTTCTCCGCTGCGACCTCAGGCGCGATGTTGGCCCCGGATAGCGCTCCACAGTAGATCCCCAGGCGTTCCATGATCAGCTCCGAGTGCAGCGTCACCGTGCCGTCGGACACATCCACCCCCTTGATGCAGGAGATGGCGCGCGCGTACGGCAGGATATTCCCCGCGATCCCATCGAGCGTCTTGCCGATGAATTGGTGCGGGAGGTTGAAGACCAGCAGCGTGGCGTCTTTCACGGCGGACTTGAGGTCCGGGTCTGCCACCACATTATCCGGCAGCGCGATGTCCGGCAGGTACTTCACGTTCTCGTGCACTTCGTTGATCACCTCCGTGAGCTTGCGCTTCTGCCCGCCCAGCTTGCTGTGGTGTTTCGAGGACTCCGGCACCTCGATCTCCTCCTCGAACACCCACATGCGCACCTCTTGCTCGAAGAGGTCTGGGTGCTCTTTGGTGTTTTCTGCGATGATCTTGGCGATCGTTGAGCCCCTGGTGCGAGTGATGTCAGTCGCGGTCTGGGCGTTGGCGGGGACAAGCGGGGGTGTTCGTACCAGTTGCCGGAGCCTACCACGGTAACCTTGTGCTTTCGAGTGTGGTTGGCCATTGTGATTGAATGTACTGAAAGGACGATAATGTGTAAGTAAACAGATAGAGAGAAGAAGTGTCGACAGTCAATTCATCGTTAGACAGACAGGTTTATAGATGCTGGCAGCCAACGCGGTGGGGAGTGGCAGATTGCAGGGCGGTGACGTTGATGGGACGGACGTCATCGTGACTTATACTCTCTCTCTCTCTTTCTCCTTCTTCCTCACAGTCACAACAACTCCCAAGGCTGCCTTCCTTGACTTGGCTTCCACTTCCTTGCTTGTCAAACTAGTTTAAACTCCTTCGTCTGCCAGTCTTTGCTATCAGCTCGCGGCTGGCGTCGGAAGTCATGTCCCCAGCTCAATTCTCTCGCCTGCATTCCTCCTCCTGTTCGAGGCAAGTGACGATCACTTGAGGGCCAGTGCCAGTGCCATCCACGGATGCTAAGAAATAGTCCAATCTTGGCCACCGCCACCGACCGACGGGCGGCTTTATCCCTGCTTCTGCATCTTTCGTGCGTCCTCTTGCCAGTCAGTGCGAAAGAATTGACCAGCTGATCAAGTGGTTTTTATCCAGAGGGCGGATTTGAGTCTAGCGGCCATGAATTCCGAAATCTCCTCCAGCGTTGTATGGGCCGTGGGGATCCATCGAGAGCGACCAACAGTCACTGTCGAACAATGGGCAAATTGACCCCACTACGGACGAGCTTTTCCCGTGCAAGCTTCAGATAAGGAAAATTCACTGGCCCGTCGGCCACGTGAGCCGCCGAAGATCCGCCGTGAAATTATTTTGTTGCTCTCCACCAAAGCCGCAAGCAGTCAATTCCCCCGGGAGCAAAACCCAGACCAGAAACCGATTCAGTCGGACGCTCAATCATGGCTCAGGCACGGTCCGTTGACTAAGTTTAATGTATTGCAGCGAATCATCGCCCTTGCAGCTTGCCAGGCTAGGAATCATTTGGCGGATCGCGAATAAGATTCCACCGATAACGCCATCTTTCATCCACCCGTCTGGCCCTGCGCGAAAGCCCTTGCATCCACAAATCCCTACTTTGCATCCAGTCGCAAACCGTGTCGTCGGAATTCGCCCGAGCGACATGGATGTCCGTGACCGTTTTGGGCTTGAAGCCTGCTGTGTCTGCGAGCACGCCATTTTGCCCAGAAACTAATGGCAAACCTCCTATCCCACTCTATAAGGCGGCTGCAGGCACCATGCTGTCGAGATGTTTTTTTTCTTCGTTGCATTTAGCAAAGAATCACCACTCCCTGGATTGGACTGTCCAGGATGGGTCTGTCCACCATCTTTCGTCGCAAAGGAGACTCGGACGAGTCCGAGGACGCGGCCCCCTCGGGCGCCAAATCCACCGGCTACAATGAGAACTCGACAATCACGTCCATATCTGAGACGCCTTCCATCACAAACGTCCCAGTGGACAATCTGAAGCGCGATCCGGAGCGCGATCCGAAACCTGGAGAGCCGACCGTGGCCGAAGCGGAGGTCGAGGAAGATCCTGAGATCGCCGCTCTGCCGCTCGAGGTCCGCCAACTAGTCTCTCTCACCGACGATCCGACCCTACCCACTATCACCTTCCGCTACTTCGTGCTATGTATCATCTTCGTCTGCCCCGGAGCCTTCCTCTCGATGATGAGCCACTTCCGTACCCGCCAAGCACCTTATTCGGTCTTCTTCGTCCAGATTGCGTGTCACTATGCCGGCCACTTCTTGGCTCGAGTGCTTCCAGCATGGGAAGTTCGGTTTCCTTTCACCCGCTGGTCGTTCAACCTGAATCCTGCGCCGTGGAGCATCAAAGAGCACGTGCTTGTCACGTTGACGGCCGCGTCCGGAGCCACCTACAATCTGGGCTACACCCCCATTGCCATGGCGGAGCTATTCTATGGTGAGCGGGTCAACGCCGGGGTTGCCATTTTCTTCATGTTTGCCATTGTATGGATTGGATACGCTTTCGCCGCCTTGGTGCGCCAGGTCTTGCTGTACGACCCCATGTTTGTATGGCCCCAGGCCCTCATGCAGACCACCCTCTTCGAGACCTTTCGCAAACAAGACCGATCGTCGCCCCTTGCCCGCCGACAGATGAAAATCTTCTTCTTCTGCCTCTTAGGCATGACACTCTGGCAATTTCTTCCCGAATATGTCTTTCCCTTCACCTCGTCTCTGGCATTTCTCTGCTGGGTCGCCCCCCGCAACCCGGTGGCCAACTTCATCGGCTCTGGGATCGGAGGCATGGGCTTCCTCAACCTTTCGCTTGATTGGTCCAACATCAACTGGAACGGGTCTTCAATCCTGTTGACTCCCTGGTGGACCCAAGTCGTGCTGTTTGCGGCATTTGTATTCAACTGTTGGGTGCTCCTCCCTGCTGCGAAATGGGGCAATTTGGGGTCGTTCAAGCACGGACTAATGTCCAACTCGTTGATGATGGCAAATGGCACCACTTACCCCACCCTGAAGGTGCTTACGCCCAGCTTCAGTCTGAATGAGACCGCCTATGAGCAGTATGGTCCGATGTATATGGGTCTCCAAAATGCTTGGGCGACATTCTTCGACTACGCCAAGATCACTTCTGCTGTCACATGGATCTTGACTTTCGGCTACACCCAGATTGCGACCAACGTGAAGAAGTTGATCGCTTCCCGGAAGAAGGTCTCGGAGTCATCCAACCAAGGCCTCAACTGGCAGTACCACGACCGGTTGAATGTGTTGCAACGGGCCTACAAGGAAGTACCTCTTTGGTGGTATATTGCTCTCTTCATGGCAGGATTCGTGGCTCTGATCGTCATCATCGCTTGCGGCCACCTCTGGATCCCCATCTGGACCCTCTTTGTCGGACTGGCGACAGCGGGCGTGCTTGTTTTGCCGTTTGGCTTTTTGTATGCCATCTCGAACTACCAGATTGCTGCTGGATCGTTCAATGAGCTGGTATACGGATACATGGTGGAGACGAAGGCGGGTGCTGGCCACCGACACCCTTGCGGGCCCTCTACCTACGGCTCCATCGCCGGCGATGCGTGGTACCGAGCGCAGTACATGCTTCAAGACCAGAAAATCGGGCACTATATGCACATTCCTCCCAAAACCGTCTTCTTCTCGCAGGTGTTCGGCACCGTTCTAGGCATTCCGATCAACTATGCAGTGATCCGATGGGTCCTCAACACGAAGGGCGACTATCTATCCGGAGCGAAGACCGATCCGCTCGGACAGTGGTCCGGACAGTCTCTGAAGTCGTCCAATACGCTTGGCGTCCAGTACGCGGTGCTCGGGCCCAGCCGCCTCTTCAAGGAGGCGGAGATGAGGCCTCTGCCGTGGGCGTTCCTAGTGGGAGCGGTACTGCCGCCGATTCTGTACATTGCGCATCGCCTGCTGCCCAAGTCGCTGCGGATTGATCTGTGGAACGTCAGCATCTTCTTCTCGGGCTTGTCGGTCTTCTACGGTAACTTGAGTACGGGATACACATCGGCCTTCATTGGCGGCTACGTCGTGATGTACTGGGCCTACCGCCACCGGTTTGAGGTGTGGAAGCGGTACAGCTACATGGTCGCCGCAGCGTTCGACGCGGGCTTCAACCTCAACATGCTGCTGATCTTCCTGTTCTTCGGAGCGGGCAAGCGGATCTCGATGCCCAACTGGTGGGGAAATAATGCGGATTCGGTGGAACGATGCTTTGCACTGGATTAGGGGGAGGTGGTGGACGGGGGGTGGAAAATCACGAGCGATGGTTGACTGTATATATAATGACACGTGCTCGGTTGGATGTATAGATGAGAAGAGTGAAAACGAGATGATTAATCTACTGATGAGTGATACGAGTAGTTAGAGAGCAGATGACCCTGGCTATGAACTATGAGGATAACCATAATTATATGGTTATGACATAAGAATGCCGGGGGACCCCGATCAGGGTTTGTGATTGGAAAAGTGTTCCCTCGGATGCCATTTGCCGATCGACCAACGGCCGAGTCGATGATGCGTTCATCCAGGAGTCTCTCGCAACTTTAATCAAGAGCCACTTTTATAAAGTGTCGTCACCAATCATCTGCACCTGCAGAACACCAAACATCCTCCCTGTGGAGCAACCATGCACTCTTATCTTGTTTCTTCTACGGCACCTCACCATGGAGGCCGCCAACGCAGCAGCTTCAGCGAGTAACGCGACCGGCAGTCCAGGCCGCCCCTGGCTGCGAACGACAAACTTGGCCCTGGCAACGGTGGGCATCGCGGTGTCCACGACGGTGCTGGTCATGCGGATCTACACCAAGATCCGGATTATGAAGAGGTTCTGGTGGGATGACGGTACGTCATGTTGTGACACGAAACGAGGCGGTCGCTGATGTCGCAGTCTGTCTGATATGCGCCTGGGTATGATTCCTCTTCGCGGGCTAGCAGAAGCGCGTGCTCATTGGGAACAGTTCATTTCCATGGCCACTCAGGGGACTATCATCTGTACGTTGCACCTATCCTGGGGAGAAGGGGGTAGAGCTGACCGGCGCAGACGGATTGGAACACGCGTACATCGGCGTGCATATCTGGTTCTTGACGCCGGAGAAGATCAATACGCATCTCAAGGTAGGTCGTCCGCACTCATCGTCATCACCAGCCCAGTTTCACTGCCACTCCACCTCCAGCCGCAGAAACAAACACTGATGACTTCTTCACCACCCTCAGGTCGTCGTCCCCTCCGCCACAATCTACATCTCCAGCCTCGCCCTCGCCAAGATCGCCCTGCTCATGCTCTACCACCGCCTACTGAGCATGATTAGCATCTGGAAATACATCATCTACGCCGTGGGGATCTTCATCGTCGCGTACAGCATCGCGCTCACCCTCGCGCTGATCTTTGCGTGCCACCCCGTCGGCAAGAACTGGGACGTCACGGTCACGACGGGGTCGTGCATCAGCCGGCAGGGGATCTACATGGCGACGGCGGTGACGAACACGTTGAGCGACGTGATTCTGATTCTGATTCCGATCCCGATCGTGTTCCAGTTGACGTTGCCGTTTGTGCAGAAGGTGGGGATCTTCTGTATGTTTGTCGTGGGGTGTTTGTATGTCTTCCTTACCTCCTCTTCCTTCGTTTGGCGTGGCAGTTGTGCACGGATAAGTTGACTGAAGGGTGGAATAGGACGATCGTAACGAGTATCGTGCGGTTAGCCACGCTGTGGCCGTTAGTTACAACGCAAGACCGGACGTATAAACTCGCGTTGGCGAGTGTGTTTGTGTGCGTGCCCCCTTGTGTCTCCCTGGTTAGTAGGCGTGTGTTGACAGGAGTAGAGTGATTGAAGCCAACTTCATCATCATCTGCGGCTGTCTGCCGTACTTCCGGCAGTTTCTGCGGTTCCACTGCCCGCGGTTGATCGGCATCCACGGCATCAGCGCAGGGAGCCACAGTCACGGGTCGTCGTTGGGGGAGACGCCGCCGTGCAAGATGAAGAAGCCCGGGCTGAGCCAATTGCAGGATGATATTGGGATGGCGTTGAATGAGCCCGTGATAGATCGGAGAGAGAGTTATTTGTCTGCTGTTTGATTTGTTCTTTCTTTCTTTCTTTCTTTCTTTCTTTTTTGATTCGAACGATTTTCTGGTTGGAGATGATACCTCTTGCTTTGGTTTGAGTGACTCTCTGGCTTTAGCTGATACTCATTGTTTATAGTGTGCTTGTCTGTGGAACTCAGTATACAAATACATCGCCGTCCAGCCTATACACCCTCTCTCCCTCTCTCGCTCTCTTTTAGGGAACTTGACTAAGAACAAACAGGCTGGGTGGTAGGCTTAACCGCAGCATCACTCGGATTTGTCTGCGAGCAGCCCTCCACCAACCCAAGCAGAAAGTCATCGCGCGCAGCCGCAAACGCCGCGCCGCAGTTCGGATCACTACGCCAGCCATTAGCATCCAGCACTACACCCCACTACCCCAGAAGTCAATAAACATACCTCGCACCCCCCGACGCATTGTTAAAGTAACTGCAAATATCATGCGACCAGCAATCCTGCGTGTAGACATTCCCGAGCCCCAGACCGGTACATCCCGCGCCGCAGCGGCCGTTGCACGAGTATCTTTATCTCCGGTTAGCTCAAGATGATGGCTGGATGGGTGGTGGGGTGATGGTAGCAAAGAGACAGGCAGGGGCTACCGGACAACGTACTCTCCGCCGGCGCTGTTGGTGCCGTAGTTACTGCCCACCACGCCCGTGTAGGTGCATGTTTTGCCGGCGCTGTTGGTCCACGTTGCTGTGGCGGTCGCGCCGACTTTGAGGCAGGTTACGCTGCGTTTGTGATGCGTTGCGGGCGTTGCGTGCGTGAGGGCCGTCGTGGCCAGGAGGGTGAGCAGGAGGGTGAGCATTTTGGCACGTTGTTCGGGATGGTGGGATGGGCGGTTATTGTTGTACAGGATTCTCTGTGTGCCTTGGGGATTGTTTCCGGGGATGGCAGATCTTATATGCTGCTGTTCCGTACATACCCCCTGCTGTTGAGGACACCATGCGTCTCCTCGGGGAGTTTTTCGGGTCTGTGCTTTCTGCTGGTGCCATGGCATCAATCCTTCGAAAATGGCGAGTCAGAGTTGCCGAGGTGTATAGTACTCCCTGCTAAGAGTGGAGTGGAAGGATCCTGTCGGCGTTGAATGACTGTTTCCTGTCTCTTCAACAGACTGGTACCAGGCAACTGCAGAATGGATGCACATTCTACTGAAATTGTCTGGACTGTGAGCTCTACGGCTCTTTTCGAGTTAGCATTCTCAAGATATATACTTTGAGGCCCTGCTAGGGCTACTGTGAACGGCTCGCGTGGCACAGGTGCTGCCTTTGCACAACTAACCCCCCGACCCAACCCAACCCAGCCTTATAACCAGTATAAGCGTCCCGGGGGAGAACCCCCGGACCCCCCTTTTCTTTCAGCTTCCTGGCACCTCAATTCTTAGGCCAAGTGTGTAAGCGTTCCGGGGGAGAACCCCCAGACCCCCCTTTCTTTCAGCTTCCCAGCCCAACTCAGTCTTATCAGCTTATCACCACGTGCCCACAGGCCATCCCCGCCATCCTCGGCTGTCCGTTCCATCCCATCACACGATCTCAGTCACCACTCTCCCATCTTAACCCACAACAGTAAGCCCACTCCCATTCCCAAACCAATCCAATCTAATACCCAGCTCACAGCTCACAGTAACAACACAGCTCACCCAACAATCACTTCATACCTCAAAGATGACGAAACCAAATGGAAGAATAACAATAATCGGCTCCCTGAACACCGACTTCGCAACCTACACCCCACGGTGCCCACAAGCAGGCGAAACCCTCACCGCAACCTCACACAGCATCTCCGCCGGGGGCAAAGGCGCGAACCAAGCCGTCGCGTGCGGCCGCGCCTCCTTCACCACGAAAACCACACAATGCGCAAAAGTGAACATGGTCGGCGCCGTCGGCGCCAACGACCCGTACTATTCCGCCCTGATGCGCCCACTCCTCGAGACCTCCGGCGTCAGCGCCGCAGGCGTCACAGAGAGAGAGGATGCAAGTACCGGGTCGGCGACGATAATCGTTGAGGAGGTGACGGGCGAGAATCGGATTGCGGTTGTGCCGGGGGCGAATCATTTGGGGATGGCGGATCTGCAGGAGGTTGTTTCGAGAGTGGAGGGTGGTTCTGCGGCGGGAGATACGGGGAGTCACGAGGGAAACGGAGATGGGAATGGGGCAAAGGTCGTGGTGCTGCAGGGCGAGATACCCCGGGACACTGTGCTGGGATTGCTGCGGCATTATAATACTCCCCCTTCGTCCCCTGCCTCCGAGGCAGAGGCTACGGCTGGGCCAGCAGCAGCAGCAGCAGCACACGTCGTCTTCAACCCCGCGCCCGTCTTCCCGGAAGGAATCCCCCTCGATGCGCTGCGCGGCACAAGTGTCCTCGTCATGAACGAGACGGAGGCTGTGCTGATGGCGCGATCGCTTGAGGGATTCGCGGTCGCGCACAACGATGCTGAGATGGCGCCCGAGGAGCTGGCGCGGCTGCTGGCGCCGCAGTTTCATACGCGCGCTGATGTGGGCATCGTGCTGATTACGCTCGGCGCTAAGGGGGCGTTCTTCTCGACGCGCAGCGGGGTGTCTGGGTTTGTGGGTGCCGCGGCTG
This sequence comes from Aspergillus homomorphus CBS 101889, assembly GCF_003184865.1. NCBI lineage: Eukaryota > Fungi > Ascomycota > Eurotiomycetes > Eurotiales > Aspergillaceae > Aspergillus > Aspergillus homomorphus. Next base: position 449,124 of record NW_020291890.1, on the reverse strand, counting down.
TGGAGAAGGTCGTCGATACGACTGCCGCTGGCGATACGTTTGTCGGGTACTTTACGACTGCGTTTGCGCGCTTCGTGGCTGAAGGAAAGCCGTTGGGAGAGTTTGATGCCCTTGTTGAGGGGGCCGTTCGGACGGCGAATCGCGCGGCGGCGCTGTGTGTGCAGCGCAGGGGCGCGATGCAGAGTATTCCGTTTGCGTACGAGGTTGATGCTTAGGTGCCTTAGACTCTACTCTGTACTATAGATGACTGACATGACGTTGGGTGTATGGTCGGGAAAGGACGGGCTCATGCAGCAGTGATTATACCATTATGCACATAGACTAACCCACACCGTCCATACTTATTACATTTCCATCCACCGACTCGGCATAACCCCGAATCCTCACTCATCCACTCTTCACCTTCGCTTTCTCCTTCTCAGCCGGCGACGCCGGACTCGTCGATTCCGTCTCCTCATAGTCCGCCGCATCGATCATGTACTCATCGTCGTTCAAGTACTTGAACCGGAACCAGAACAGCACGCTCTGCACGGCCAGCGCGATGGCCGGCGCGGCCCAGATCCAGATCAGATACGGGTCCTGCGTGACGGGCACCAGGATCTCGCCCAGCGCGCTGCTCAGCGCCGTCATGAACAGGAAGATGGCCATGACCAGCCCGCGCATGCTGGCCGGCGAGCGCGCGTACGCCAGCTCGTAGGCCGTCACGTTACAGAAAGTCTCCGACAGGGCGCTGAGGATCGTGTTCGGCAACTGCCACCAGATGCTGATGGGGCTGACGCCCGTCTCGCACGAGGAGGCGTAGTAGCCGCAGGGCGAGGTCCTGTAGACGCGGTATTGCACGATGGCGCCGGCGATGGCGCCGACCGTCGCCAGGAAGAAGCCAAAGGTGATGCGCGTGATGCGGCCCGGGTGGATGTTGTTTCTGTGCAGCAACGGATAGACTAGGTAGTTCAGGATCGGCACCGCCACGATGATGGTCAACGAGTTGAAGTTGCTGAGCAGGTCGTTGGGCGCGCCGTTCGTCGTCATCGAGGCGCCTTGGTTCGACAGCACCGACCCGATGCCGCCGTCGTTGAGGTTGTAGATCGGGAAGTAGAAGAAGATCTCCGTGGCCACTGGGTGTATATTAGTGACTGCGGGTGCAGCCTGACCAGAGAAAGAAACTTACCTAAAGTCCGGCGGACGTCGTCCACCAGCTTGTCCGACCAGTCCACGGTAATGCCCTTGGCGGCCAGAACACTGGGCTTGGCTGCGTTGAAGAAGTTCTTGCGCCAAACCTGGAACTTGTTCTCGCGCAACGCCGTCACCGTGATCTTGACGGCTTGGCCCAGCTCGGAGTTGCCGCTCGGAGGCAGTCGGTAGGTCTTCTTGTAGACCAGAGCCAGCACAATCGGCAAGAGGAAGTAAATGAGACCCGCCAGAAGGAAGGCAAGCCAGTATCCCACGTACTTCTCGGCGTAGGTGGTGGCCAGCATGTAGAAGGCTCCGACGTTGACCACACCGTAGAAGATCAACATGGTGCGAGTGGCCGTCATCTCCGGATCGACAATCACCTTCTCGCCCGACTTCAGGGTCTTGGTATACTGCTTCTGATGGCGGAACTGGTCCAACACCGTGGGCGCGATGTTAGGCTTGAAGATCCCCGCTCCGAAGGCAAGCATCAGCAGTCCAATGATGAAGGGCGGGGCCGAGTGCGCGGTGCCCTTCTGCAGCACCGACGGGATGGCGCCGATGACTTGGATGATGTGTGCGACACCGCAAATCGCCACACCAATGCAGATGGCCTTGTACCGACCGACGTAGACATCGGCCCACCTGCCTGTGTTAGTGATGGTAATGGTAACTCAGGCGTGACGAATACATACCATCCACCCAGAATGGGAATGACATAGGCCAGGAACTGAAACAGCAGGACCAAAGCATCACTCGCCTGCAGACCCATGTTCAGTGCCCCGGCTGTCTCTTGGGTTCCCCGTGGGGGCGCACCAGCACCATTGCCGCCTATACTTCATGAGCTAAGGCAAGTAAGAAGATGCGAAGAACATACCTTTAGGAAGCGGGAACTCGATGAAGTTGGAGAACACCGTCTGAGCACCGTAGTAGGACGCACGCTCGGCAAACTCGACTAAGCACAGCGAGTAGGCCACAATAGGGAGGTTGGCCGGGACCTTACGCAAGCTACTCAGCTCCTCCTCTGTTGGGACGGGATAGTCCTCGTCGTGACCAATGGCAGTGGTGTTGACTTCGTAAGGCAACTTCTCCGGGTCAGGGTGGGTTGAAGAGCTGACAATAGTGGTCACTCCGCCCGTGTTGATGGCGTCGGAGACATGGGTTTCCCCGGCTAAGGCAGCTGTTGCATGTTAGCAAGGGAGATACCATGGGTAACAGGAGACATACGCATTTTGGCAATTGAGTTCGTCTGGACGTAACACACAGCAGCAGCAGGTAGACACTGACTGCACCGCCCGGTTCTTTATATCCCCATGACTCGAGCAGCGGACGGACTCCCGGCGGCGATAAGTATGGCCTTGCCAAGCAGGGGAGGGCAAACGCGAGCAATCTCGCAACTGTCGGACAGTCCTGAATGTAACCATGGTGTGCTTATCGGGCGGTCACCTGGGCTTATTGTAGCCAGACTGACAACACCAGATAGGAGCTAGCAGCCTAGATAGGGTTAGTTGACGCTTATTAAACGCCAGGGTGGAGGATGCACCAATCCCTTGACATAGCGAGGTCTCCATCCTGGATGATAAGAGATGAACCGAAACTTGCGCCATCGAGTTCGGCTCCGGTGGCTGCAGCGCTGTCCATACCCGATTCTGACAGGGCTGCATGGTCACAATCATCGGCAATGATACCATTCGTGTTTTTGCGCACCCTGGTCTCTTGGCCGGCAGCATCGAATGACCAGGACGGTCGCCTCTGAATCTGTTATTTGTGTACGATTGGTGGCTTCACCACAACGTTCAGCTGATAGAACAAGCGACCCTGGTCGGACTATACGTCCACTACTAAGGGTGGGTGGTTGAGGCCAAGAGGGGACCAAGACGGCAGTCCCTGCCCAGCACCCTTGGCTCCCGCGAAGCTTTCTTGTCGTTGCTTATGTGTTTGAGCCGAAAAGAAGGCAAACTCCTCGCTAGCCGTGAGATATTTTTAGTTTGGGGAGATGAGCACGATACGACGAGTACGTCGGACTTCGTAGCGGCGATGCCGGTGTAGCAGGTAGCACCGACTGAGATGCTCATTTCCCCTTTATCCTATCGCACGCGATCGATCCAGGTTGCCACCTATATGGTCTATTCTTGCGCTAACTAGGATGCCAATCCTGGGAAAGTAACACGGACTGGCTCCTCGTCGATGGCTTTCGTAGCCCTAGCAGATGCGTCGTGGAGAACATAACTCCGACTCGATCCAATCGAGGAATTTCTCCGCCATGAGCTTGGATCGGTGCGAATGTCCATCGACCGTCGCGTGGCTTTTATCGCGATAGTGGCCCTGTTCAGTGTGACCACGTTGGCGCATAGGACAACTGTATCTAGGGGATGATAACACTTCTAAGCGTCAATCGATAAGTTCTCGAATCGTTCGATGTGCGATAATTTGTCTGGCGCTTGCCACCAGATGTCACTTCTCGGGGGTGGAGGGTGGAAGGACGCACCCACAGCTGGTGTCGGTGCGCCCGAAGTATGTGCTCGGGGCTGTTAATGACGTGCTGCCAGCTGAGACATTCTGTACAACCATGAAATCTCTTCCACCGTGACCACACCGTCAGGCCACCAGAAAGATCCGTCCTATTCTCATCTCCTTGCCCCCAAGGACAAGGACAAACAGATGCAGAAGTGTCTCGATCAAAAGTCTTCTCTTTATTATCAACTACCTAAGGTATCATATTAGATCAAGATAAGGATCTAGTTGTCCAGTCCCGGACAGTTCTCGCTCGTGACAGCCGTGATGTCAGTGTACGGCGAGGGATCAGTCCAGATGAGGTTGAAGCTACGAGAGAAATGACGGTCAGTGAATGCCAACACCATGCAGGACGAACACGAGATAACTCACCTATCATCCGGATAGGTCGGAGGGTCGTCGTTGCCCAACTCCTCCACGATGTCGGTCAACATGTGATGTTCCCAGCAGATGAGGATATTGCCATCGCCCGAATAGTTCTCAACCACCTCTCTGACACACTTCTCGTCGGTCTTGGCGCACGAGGTGTCGACGGTGATGCCCAAGTCCTGCGCGAGAGGGAGTACCGTCAGATACGGACGGGCGCGCTTACCGTCTGAGGGCGGATTGTCAGCATGAGGCTCGTCACGAGCTGTGAGATTCACAGAAAAATCGACTTACTGCTCTTGGGAGTCTCGGCCATGATGTACTTGATGTTATAACCCGAGTTCGCCCCGAAGACATTGCGCACACACTGCGAGCGCTCGACACCCAGCGTGCTCAGCCCTGTGCCACCGTCGCTGGGCTTCTCCCCGTGACGGATGAGATACACGATCGGGTCAGCCAGGGCCGTGCCTGCGAGGAGGCAGAGAGGGAGGAGGATGGATTTGGCGAACATGGTGGTGTTGGTGGGGGGGTACTCAGTTCCGTGTTGCTGGGTAGACAAAAGAGTGCGGAGAGACTGGCTCGTATTTATGGGAGGAGGGCTGAGCTTAGCTGAAGTGTGTTGAGACCCTGCGAAAATGGCCCCCACAGATAGGCTGCATTGTCGCCCAGCATCTCCGGACAATGAATCCTTCAGCAGAACTTCGGCACGTGCGGCTTTTCACCGTCAACAATGGCTGTCGATCTCTGCGTCTGATTGGTGGAGGCGTGTAAAAATTGCCGCCTAGCTCAGGGCTTAGCCTTGATCGCTGATCATACTCCTGTCGATTGACAGGCAACGCGGAGAAGGATGAGACATTGAGGAGGTAGGCAAGAGATCATACTCTTCGGGGTTTCCGGTTGATCCGCCGGGTTGTCCTTGCTGGGTGCTTCACTGTTGTCTTTTCCATTGCCTGATTGAACTGAGGTGACTCAATCCGTCAGCCTAGACAACTAACTTGGCTGTCGGTGGCTTGGAGTATGACGATCAGCTGTCCAAGGTCGGGCTGCAGCCACTGCTGCCTGGGCTGAAGGATTCTGGCAAGGATCTCCTGCCTTGGCAAGGCTTACTTACTCTAGGCAGATGGATCCTGGTGGCAAGGGTACTCGGTTCCTGTTTTCTCGTGTACAGAGTAATTCACGAAGGACAGGGGGCGGCGGTTGATATTCACCACGTTTGTATACATTATTCAGACCGAGGTTGGGAACGAAGACAAGAAAATTATGTATATTGCATGCATTTTATATTATATAGCTCAAGCTTACCAGACAACTGACACCGCTGCATCTGTTATTGAACCTGCCTAGATACAGTCAGGCCGGTGATTCAAGCAATAGCCACGGAAAACCCAAGGCGGACTGACTGCCTCCGTCCGACAATTGTCACCACTCCCAGAACCGCTAGGACTATCAGCCCAGCCATCAGGTTAATGAACCGGTGAGTCCTGCGGTGGCCTGCACAGTTGAGGCTCGGCCTGAAAGGGCTTGTCATGAGCGTGCTGGCCTAGGCCGCCAGCGCGGAACCTCTCCAGCTTTCTCAGACACCTTCGCAGACTTCTCCTCAGGCATCGCTTCATGCACCTCGGCAGGTATTTCTTGAGGGATTTTTCCAGGGATTCCTCCGGACATGTTCCCAGATGTCCCTTCAGACATCGCTTCAGGCATTTCACCAGGGACTTCTGAAGGGTCCTCTTCAGGTGACTTTTCGCATGATTCTTCAGGTAGATCTTCGCCTCTCTCTTGAGATATCGTTTCAGCTTGTAGATGAGGAGTGTGAATACGAGGTCCCTGTTGCGGTATCGAGCGCGGCTTGCTTGGTTCCATGGAGTTATTGACTGGTGATGGACTTCATCTGGCTTCGGTGGTATTTTTCGAGGTCCTATTTATGCTTTTCATTCGGATTTGAAAAGAGGGTTGGAGAGGAACTAGACTGCCTTCTTTGTCCAGCGCATACAAACACCTGAAGTCGGCACACAGCGTATCCAAGTTAGATCTTTATGTCGCATATACATGGGGGACAAAGAACGTAGACTTCCAAAAGAATCCACGGACTGACAAGGATTAGACACTTATCACGGCAACGCAAACAGCGTCTCTGAGCACTTTCCTAAAAGAAAATCTTGTTTCCTTTCAACTGGAGCGGTAGAGGGACTCGGGGTTCACGGCAGACTCCATCTAGCTCTTTCATTGCTTAAAACCTGTGCACGTGACAGAGGTTCATCGGGATCAGGAGGCGTAGCTGGCTGTCTAGATGGAGGCTTTCAGACTCGTCAGTGGTCTTCCTGTTTCTGCTTGTTCGTGCTCCCATCTCTGAGAGAATCTCTGTCCACCATTCAAATCACATAGATGTATATCTAAGCGCTGAGGCATAATACAAATTCGGGTATTAGGAGATGATCGTATATCGTAAGCGGTAGCCATCGAAAGCAGCCTGGCAGATCCACCTCTCAGCCAAATCCCCCCGTAGTCACCGCATCCATCGACCACGCACTATCCGAACCTGCGAAGAAGACATCGAAGTCCCACAGGTCGCCTATCGACACCGGCAGCTGGCCCTGTAATTGCGTCTGCTCCGAGTAACCCGGGTGCTGAGGCAGCTGCTGACCGGAAAGGGGTTGATTCGCCTCCTCCAAACCATGCTCCGTAGCGGCTGCCGGTTCACCGAGTCGCGCCGCCCAGGTCGCCCGCAGTCGCCGCACCGTGACCGCGAGCTTGGTGAACGGGTCCTTGTCGGGATCGTCCATACGCAGACTCACCACTTGCTCGAGCATGTCGCAGATTTGGTCGGAGATACTGATGACGTCGGCGGTGCGGCGGACAAGGCGGGTGTCCCAGCCGGGGATGTCGGCGGTGGTCAATCGCGAAAGGGTCACCAGGCAGTGAGCGATCAGAATGCTTTGAATGATGGGGAACGAGGCGTAGACGGGTATAGGGGTGGTGAGGAGGTTGTCAAAGAAGGAGCGGAGAGAGGCTAGGCATGCGTAGAGGTGGTCGAGACGGCACGAGCCCAGAGCATCGGGAGTGTTGTTGCTGTCGGTGGAGGGGCAGATCAGAGCCGTCTCGTATAGCGTGGTTTCCGCCTGCAGGATGTAAAAAATAAGGGGGTCTTCTTTGAGGTTAGCATCGGGATGCGTCACGGATGGATAGACTCGACTTACGACTATTAAGTATGGTGGCAGGGATATCAATTCGGAATTGGGTGAGCTGAGGCTGTAAACTGTTCATGTAAAAGGGCAATGGCGCACGCGGAATGCCACTCGAGCTTGAATTCTCGTTCCACGGTCCCTCGCGGATGCGCTCGACGAGGAGCCGTGCACGCGCCAGGTAGGCGAGAGTGGCATCGTGCGGCGATTCGGTGCTGCTTGACAGGATCTCCATAGACTCTGACATATGTGGTGTCCACCGCATAACTTCCATGCGGCCAAGAAACTGAGCAATGCTGTTTGGATTCACGATTAGACTCAAGACTTTGTGAACAAGGTGGGAAGATATTGGTGTGTAAGGCAGTGTGGTTGACATCGACTTACACTGAGCTGACAATGAAACAACCCAATACAGCTCGTCGCTCGTTCATAGTTCTGGGACGCGGGACAGGCGGCTTTGGCGGTGCCGGCACGAGGTCGTTGCACACTGGGGGCAGCATCGCGATATCGGTCCGGCTCGGACGATTCAAGCCGAGCTCACAGATCAGTGCAGTGGCAATTTGACAGTACATGACCATAATGGACTTGGGAGGGTAGCTTTGAAAGGAGATCCAGGCGAGATGCACGAGCAGTCCCTGCAAGAGATCCAAGCTTTTGTCGCAATCGACCATCGCAATCTGGGCAGCGGTCTGACGAATGTCGACGCACCGCAACGCCTGCTGCGCGGCATCTTTGGTTTCAGTGGTGACAATACAGCGCCAGAGAAAGGGAGACTCCCGCTGGAGGTCAGCCGGGGTGCTTGTGCTGGGAATATGGACCAGAGGAAGACAAGCCAGCTTCTCCGTCCGGAACGACTGCAGCATTGCCTCCGCTTCCGCTGGGCTGGGGGCGATGATCGCCGTGGGCGGAGACTGGCGCGGGCTTGCACTACTGTCGGACTCGATGCCCGTATCGGGCGTACGCAGCGGATTCGGGAGATCTGCGCGCTCTTGACGAGCGGAGTCGGGGGGATGCCGTCCGCCTGGCAGCTGACCGGTCGATTGGAGCAAAGACATTAGACCATCCATCTTCTGCTCAAGCTGGGCGGCCTTGGAGAGCCGCTTGGGACGGCGACGGCGCGACCCGGGACGACAGTCCTTCCCCAAGCGCAAACATCTGCTCGTCATTAGCGGTGGGTTATCCAACATCCTTCTGCACAACCACACATACCTCTCGCACGGAGACTCGGGAGTCCGTGGGATGCAGCGCACCTTGGCGCGAGCACAGGTACCACAGGCGTGGCCATATGGGATCGATAGAGGTGAATCTCTATCCATGACGAGTCTAAAGCACACAGACTGTCTATGACACTGATGCTACGAACGATAGAAACATTTTGAGAATGTGCAATGCAATACACGTTCTGACAGCAGGGGTGGTGTTGTTGATGCGTGAACGGAGTTGATGTCCGTTGCTTCCCGAACACCGCGCGGGGGAGCAGCGGACGAGGCAACGAGAGGAACGGACTTCCGCTCCATCACGTGAGGCCACCATGTAAAGTCTGCAAACGGTGCAAACGATGCAACAAGATGGATGCAGTGCCGTGCCACCAGTTGGCCAGGGCCATTAGACTACGGTAACTATAGAGTACTATTTAGTGCCAAGTGATAACCTTGTGATGATCACGATAAGGATGGGATTGTGGACTGTTGACCATCTGACATGGTGGCAGTACTGTACCAGATGTCAATTATGTTGTCAGGCAGAAAGTCGGCAATGGGTCGGCTCCGCAGAGGACGGGCGCAGAAATGCAGTGTAGTAGTAGTAGATGGAAGTGATTGGCAGGCAAAGATGGAAAGTCTCCCCGCTGTGTATTCTATTCTCAAAAAGTGAAGAAGTGAAGAAACCCCGAGTCTGGAAAGTACAATAATCCGATCCGAGACTCCGCCCTCAGGCTCCACGGTCGCACCACCCAGAAATAACGATTGGCAAACACTGCTGCGTAATGCCTTCTTCACTGATAAGCACGCCCCGCGCCCGCTCTCAATTGCTGTTGGCTTCGATCGTCTGCTGGTCTTCTTGTCTCGTTGCCTCGCCGTCTCATCTTCCCGTCGGCTTGCCGCAGCCCCAAACAATTAAGTAACAGAATCGGAAGAGACGGCCCCGACTGTCTCCAAAATACGAGACCGACCGGCCTTCCCCTCATCTGAAGTGAGCCCGTCGATACAGTCTAAAGGTTAAGCTGCAAGCGGATGGGGAAGTCCTCCGCGTGAGCCTGGAGAGAGAGGATTACTCATCCTGCCCTGCGCGGTGCAGTTGCAGTGGAACGTGTCCATCTGTGCAGTTCTGCTCTGCAAATTAGACTTCTTGTGCGACCATGAAGTGGATGGAGGTGTAAAGTAGGCCGTCGATCGCAGTGACGACTCCAACAACTAGTGGTTTAGCCTGAATCCTTTCGGGACACAAATCCTGGGGAAAGGTTCGGTGTTTGAAGTGCCCTAAAGAATCACAGACGCATGACTGGCCAGCCAGCGCCGTTTATTAATAAGGTGACTGCTCAACTCCAACCCTAAGTCCAACACTAGACCGACTTCGGTGGAAATCTCCAATTCTCCTTTGGTTAACGTCACACACCCTAAACTAAAATCAGGATTCTAGACGGTATAACCTTCAATCTATTGGCCATTGCAGCGGATAGCGGATTGCTTGAGCTCCACGTGGGAGGCAAATAGTATCCTATCTGGCCAATCTGGCAACCTCTCCGAATTTCTTCTTTTCCGCCACCGATTCTTATTAGTCAAGAGTTTGCAGGTCCCGTTGCCTGATCCGGATTATCGCTGTATCAGCCTCTGCCCGGGTTCATCCGATGATGGTAGTAGTCTGTCTGGTGCTGCGGTGAAGCCTGATCAACCACCACCACCGCCGCCAACAGCACTGGCCCGGAAGGTCATCGACTCGAGGAACACACACAAGAGGCAGTGGCAGTGGAAAGGAAAGGAAAGGAAGGCAACCACAGCGGAATAATTATCAATCCCACTTGGCGGGTCTTGCTTCCTCCCACCGGTGCCCTCCCAAACACTTTCTTCCTCTTCCCCCCCGCCGCCGCCCATTATTCAAAACCCGTGTGGCTTCCCTCTCGCCTGCCACTTTTCTCCTACCTTCTCTCCCTCTTCTCTCGTCTTCTTCCTTTCTCCTTCCCCCATTACCTCTTCCTCCTCTTCTTCCTCTTCCTTCAACAACAGCCATTAGGCATTCGGTGCGACCTGGGCAAAGTCGAATTCAACCTCACCTTTCCCCCTCTCCACCACCTCTCGCCTGTGTTCTGACTGTTTGAATTTCCTTCGTGCTTCTTCGTCATGGCTTACGGTGACGATATCATTGGGGACCGCAAACCCCATTCCGCGATGGATTATGAGAATGAGAAGAAGGGGGACCTCTACTCCCCGCAGTATGAGGGCGACATGGTCGACAAGATGAGCGACACGGAGCGGAACATTGTCGAGGCTGGCATTCAAAAATACAACCGTCTGGGCTGGAAACGCCTGACGGTGGTGATGATTGTCGAGGCCATTGCCCTGGGTAGCTTGTCGATTCCTTCGGCGTTCGCTACGCTGGGGATGGTAGCTGGTGTCATCACCACGGTTGGTCTCGGATTTGTTGCCATCTATACCAGTCACGTGATCGGTCAGGTTAAATTGAAGTTCCCGGATATTGCGCATTACCCCGACGCTGGCCGCCTAATGTTCGGCCGTATTGGTTATGAGATTATCTACGTCATGCTCGGCCTGGAGTTGCTATTCCTGACCGGCTCCCACTGTCTGACCGGCACCATCGCCTTCATTGACATCACTGAGAGCAGTGTTTGCTCGATCGTGTTTGCGGTCGTGTCCGCCATCATCCTGCTGCTGTTCGCCATTCCGCCATCTTTCGCCGAAATGGCCATTCTGGGTTACATCGATTTCGCCTCGGTCATCATCGCGATCGGCATTACTATGATCGGCACCGGGGTGGAGAACACCAACCAGCCCGGCGGTCTGTCGGCTGTGAACTGGTCTGCGTGGCCCAAGGAGGATATCAGCTTCACTGATGCTTTTATTGCCATCACCAACATTGTCTTCGCCTACAGTTTCGCCCTGTGCCAGTTCTCTTTCATGGATGAGATGCACACGCCCAAGGACTATATCAAGTCGATTTGGTCCCTGGGTCTGATCGAGATCTTCATCTACACCTTGACCGGTTCCATCATCTATGCTTTCGTTGGTCAGGATGTCTCCAGCCCGGCTCTTACCTCGGCCGGTCACCTCCTCAGCCGTGTCGCCTACGGTGTTGCCCTCCCCGTCATTTTCATCAGTGGTTCGATCAACACGGTGGTGCTGGGTCGTATGATCCACGGTCGCGTCTTCAAGAACTCACCCATCCGCTTCATCAACACCAAGATGGGTTGGATTACTTGGTTGGCCGTGATCACCATCATCACCATTGTTGCCTTCGTCGTCGCCGAGGTGATTCCCTTCTTCTCCGACTTGCTCTCCATCTGTTCCGCCCTCTTCGTGTCCGGCTTCACCTTCTACTTCCCTGCGCTCATGTGGTTCATCCTACTCCGCGAGGGCAGCTGGTTCACGCCGAAGAACATGGCGTTGGGTGCTCTCAACCTCATGTGTCTGTTGATTGGACTGATCACCCTCGGAGCGGGCACCTACGCCAGTGTGGATGATATTGTAAGTTTATGCTGTTGTTCGTTGCCCCTTATTCTCTTGCTCATTGTTTTTCTAGGTTGCCAACTACCGTCAAGGCACTGTGCGTGGAGTGTTCACCTGCGAGGCTCCCAACTAAGCGCATCTTCTCTCCATTATTTCTGCTAGCCGTCTACGCATAGATTAGCGTTTTCATTTTCATTTCCATTTTTTTTCTTTGACGTTGCAGGCCCGGGGCCTGTGGCGACGTTGCATGGTTTGCCGTGAATACCCACTGCGAGATGTATATATACGTTTGACATGATTGTGAATATGCCGCATCTGATGTATAATATGTATATGATTATGATTACATATTTGATTTCTGATTAATCCCCTAGAAATAAGTCTCGCCAGGTTTAATGTAGCAGTGGACGAGAAATCGGGGCGCAGACAAGTTTGTTGAGCCTGATGTCATGCTGCAGATAGATTGATGTCAATCCGGCCCGCCCGGAGGAGCAATGAAGTCAGCGGGTGACTTTTCCTCGGTCAGGCGTGGCAATCGTGGGGTAAGTTTGGGTGTACCTCTTCTAGAAGATGGAGGGATATCCGCCCGTGAACTATGGTTCTTCAATGAGCGAATGCTTGCTTTCTTATTCCTGATCTGGTGATTCCGGAACAGTGGCTGGAACTACTTATGAGTATAGGGCGGTGGAGATATATAACCCCGGGGCAAAGCACAATTGCTGCACAAACAAGGCCTGATGCTGCACCCTTCGTCACCCACCACACATCTCTGTAATTCCTAGTGACTTGTCTTGTGAGCTGGCCTACTCCGCCATGCTCTGCACGGCTTCAGTGATGGTCATGTGATATGATGTGTCAAGTAAAAGCAGTTCCACTCTATACATCATTCTTTTAAGACTACCCCTTTTCATCTCAAGGAGCGTCGCACTGATCATAAGGGCACTTGTATAGCCTAGTAGATTGTATCCCTAACTCCATTTCACAGTCAACAGTCAATGCTTTCGAGGAGAGTCGTTTGAAGCTGCCCGCGAATCCTCCACTGCTCACTCCTGCCCAACCGACAAAACAAGCTCAGGGCTACCGGGACTACCGGACGCCTCCCTCCGCTGTACTCCGCGGGGCAGCAGCAGCACCTATCCGAGGCTCGCTGGCTCAGCACCCCAGGCTCCAGTGGATCGCTGATCGACACTCACTAGTCCTGCTTCTCAAACCCTGCCAATGACCGTCCGACTGGGGCAAGGCCATGTCTCAAGCCGAGCTATTTCGGAACCAGGCTGCCAGCATGTCTGAGCGATGCTGTCATGGAGAGCGATATAAAGGTGGTGTATCATCCAGAACACAGCAACTAACATCAGCAGCCAGCCCCCTCCAATCCTCTTTCATTCCCTCATGATCCAATCCATCCAATCCCCAAAATGAAGACCTTCACCGCCATCACCACCCTCGTCGCGACAGCCATGGCCCAAAACGCCGCCATCAGCCTCCCAAAGGCCGGCCAAACCGTCAAACCAGGCCAGAACCTAACCGTGCAAGTCCAGCGCCCAGTACGACCCCTTCCCTTTCGCACCCATGTCCCCATTCTAACAGAAGTAGAACACCATAACCGGCTTGCAAGAAATGGCGGTAGCCATCGGCTTCCAGTCCTGCGGCAGCGGCAAATGCTTCGCGGCCGACGAAGACATGGGCACGATCCTGTACAACGGGGCCTTCAGCCCGGCCTACCACGAGTACTACCTGCCGCCGTACGAGAACTTCACCGTGATGGTGCCTGCGTCGGCGGCGGCGGGGCAGGCGGTCATTGGCGTTGCGCATGCCACGCTTATCGGGGTGAGTTTTCTAAAAATTCTTGCTGGGGGGTGGACTGATTGTTGACTCTGCTGCAGGCTTCCGCGAACCCGCACTTGGAGGTTTTGAATCGGACTGTTACTGTTGCGTGAGTTTGGGATCTCTGTATTTAGCTTCGCGGTTAATATTATACATCGTGATTTTGGTGAAATGTCTATGTTCTGTTTGTAGGTTGAGGTTGCCAGGAAGCTGAAAGAAAGGGGGGTCCGGGGGTTCTCCCCCGGGACGCTTTACTCAGTCAAGTATATGAGTGTTTCCGGAGGAGAACCCCCGGACCCCCCTTTTCTTTCAGCTTTCTGGTAACCTCAATCCTTAATGGCTTGTTGATCGCATTAGACAGGCTTGACAGGATGCTGCCAAGGGCAGGTGAGTGGATCCCAGGGGTGCTCAGGATATGCAGACTTTACATGAAATCATCGATATCAGATCAACTCTAGTTTTATTGCAGTTTCCGTTGGTTAAAAAACATCTCTGAATCATTTTTGATAGAGAATTAAAACAATCGTCGTCAAATCCGCTTGTGATGCCTCATTATCCCTCGCAATCGCAATCCATATCATCCCTCCTCCAATCTTTCCTTCATAACACCAGCGTTCGAGTAGCCCACATACAATCCCTCGCCTCTGTCCTCCGATACCTGACTATCTCACCTCTCCAACATATCGCAACCCCGCGTGGTGAGCTCAGATAGCATAGTACGCCTCCAGGGAGGCGAGGAAGACGTAGGGATCCAGGATTTTAGGGTAAACGCAAATACAGGACGGCTGCTTCTTGGCCCAAGCGGCAAGCCGCTCGATAGCCGCAGTATCGGACCTGTATGTGTCCGCGATCGTGAGCAGACGAGGCAGGAGGAGCCGAGGACCATAGTGGGCTGCCTCGCAGACCAGATAGTAGAACCAGTGTTGCTGCGCGAAGGTGGCCCGGGTGCTCTCTTCCTGCAGCATGTACATACAGATATCCTCGTCGCCAGACCGGAGCGCGTAGGTGAGCGCATTATATCCATAGCCGCTTTTCAAGGCGCGGTCGTCGGCCAGCAGCGCCTCCATGATGGGCTGGAGGGGGGTGATGATCACGGGCCCAGACAGGACGACCGGGTCGTTGCGGTTCTTGCGGTGGCGTCTGTCGACGATCTCGGCGATGGTGTTGACGAGAGTCGATCTGTTTCTGCAATCCGGCGCGTCGATCTGCGCACCGCGGGCGAGGAGTGCGCGCACGGTCGACGCCTGTCCGTGCTGCGCGGCGATGGATAAGGCTGTCTGACGGTGCTTCTGCATCCAGACCATTTGACGGTTCCCCGCGAAGACCCAGAGGAGTGTGTAGCGATCTGAGGTGCGAGCACACCAGCGGGACTGTGCGTCTTCTTTGGTACCGGTGCGGCCCCCGATTTCGATGTCTGCGCCGTGGTCCAGGAGCTTGTGGACGAGCTGCTCCTTGCCGTGCTTGGCTGCCCAAAGGAGCGCGACGCCGTTCGTCCTGGCGATGTGATGTCGATAGAGTTCGTTCTCAAGGAGGTTATGGACGGCACGGCTGGTACGAATTAGACTGGCTATGTCGTGTTCATCCATGTAGGATGAGATCTGTAGGAGGAGCTCGACGGGGAGGTCAAGAAGCCCCATGGTTGATGGTGAGGGTCGATGGTAGAGAGATATGGTGTGTGAGGATGATTTGGATCGGGAAGATAGATGATAAGACGAGGTGTGTTAGTGTAGGAACGAAGAGTGATGAGAGCTGGTGTAGCCTGGGTGATAATATGATTGAACGTCACGTGGTCTGTTATGTTTGGATATTCTCAACAAGACTCACAAGGCAGAAGGCAGCAATTGATCATTGAGACTACCCGGCCGCCTCGGTGTTCTCCTGATCTGGGCTGTTTCAGGCTCCTCAGTATATTCTTCCAAGCGTGCGATCTCTGTTCATCCATTTATGCCAGAGACTAGTCATTATCCATATCAGCGGTAAGTAAGGTTGATATCTTCACTAGAGGAATTGTATATCTGTTGTGTAACCTGCTAACCACGTGCTGCTGTGCACAGTATCAAGCCCACGCCGAGGAACTCAATAGCATATCGAAGTTCGTGATTCTCTCTATTTGTTAATTCCATAAACTCATGATTCTACTCGACGACATGAACACCTCCTTCAGCCACCTTCTCCGCGTCTCGCTTCTTATTCTCGCGCAAAGACACCCACCGAACCAGACACAGATCCAATGTTATCAACACGTACAGTACAACAATCGAGATCTTGGGAGGAAGATATCGAGGTGCATCCTTGGCCTGGAAGGTCTGTGGGGAGATAATGTTCCCGACAAGATAGACCACTGTCTGGATGCATGACACCGTGATCTTCTTCGTCGACCCAGCCACATTCGTGCTGGTCAGTCCGAGAATGGTTGTCCATCCAATTAGGATGCCCCCTGACAGATAATTACCTATCAACGCCGGGTTCTTCCTTGTTGTCGCCATGAGGTTAGCCCCAACGATGGACGGAATATGGCCGACGATACACCAGAAAAGCCTCTGCTCCGTCCTCCTACCAAGTTAGGTCAATCCGATCAGTACTACCACCTCGTACGCCCCCAAAGGCGTGACAAGCAACAAACTCTATCGTGAGGAGTATCCCATGCCGGTGACGAGGATATTCCCGAAGCTCGTGGCGATGGAATTCGGCACGTCAGCCGCGAACACTCAGAACTCATACAACCAGGTTAGGGGATCTGTCAACGCTTCCAGCACCTGAGCTCTTTTGAAGACCGTACTGCCAATGTGCACCACAATCCCATGCGCGATATACCCACCGAACATCTGTGCGAAACCGCACATTGCGAACCAGATCCCTACTCGAAACGCCTGTTCTTCCTTGCGGTACCACTGCGACGTGAAGACTACCCGCGCGGGCACGATCGCCGCTTCCGCCACACCGTTGGGAAGCTGAAAACCAGTTGCCCGACGAAGAAGATGCTGAAGATCCAATTGTATTGGTTCCCGTGGAGGTGAGCAGATTCCCGCAGTCCTGTGACGCTGGCATAGCTGATGGCGATCTTGTCGAGATACTGGGGGAAGTAGACGATGCAGATTAGTGGCATTATGTATAGGTCGATCTTCCGGACGAGCTTGTAGGAGGCTTCGCAGTCCAGGGTGGTCGCGCTGCTGGCGGCCAGGAGCTGGAGGGCGCCATCGTGCGATGCATCTTTGACCTGGGTCGGTCGTTGGATGCTTGGCTGTGTCATCGACATTTGGCTGCGATAAATATAAACCCATGGCGTGTGTGTCTGGAGACCTTTATTGGCACATTGTGCTGCGGAAGTGGGCTGGCTGGTTTTCAGGTGCAGAGTGCTTGCGGGCGCGCCATGATGGTGTCAGATCACGTCATCCCTGCTATCATAAAGTGCGTCGCTCGATAAGCCAGTTAAGTCTGTCCACAACATCAAGCATTAAGAAATTTGGTGGGGTACAAAGATGTGCAGGTTGATTGAGTGCAACAAAATGTGGGTGAAGCAAGGGAACGGGCGGCAGCACATAGAGAAGGGAAGGCGCACGGCCCAGCCTGGAATACTTTGAGCCAGTCTAGTCTCTACCTAGTCAGATAATCACTAACTAATCATGTATTACAAGTAAAAGTCAGATCACGATAAGGCAAACTAATCTATTTCTGACTTCCACACAACTTTCCCGTACGCATCATATTCAATGCACCACCTACCATACCAGTGAATCATGGCCCAACCACATACCAAACAAACCCACATCTACAAAACCGTAGGAACAACCAATCTCTATCTAGACATCTACTCTCCCTCAACCAAGAATCCCACCCCGGAACCCAAACCCGTAATCCTCTGGTTCCACGGAGGCTACCTCGTACGTGTTCCCTCCTAAACACCCTCTCTCCCCAGCCAACTCTAACTCATACTCCTCAAATAGATAACAGGCACCCGCACCGCGATCCCAGGCTGGCTCCTCACCCACGCCCTCACCAACAATTACACCCTAATCTCCCCCGACTACCGAGTCCTCCCCGAATCCCGGGGGCCAGCCATCCTCTCCGACTTCCGATCCGCCTACGAATGGATCATCACAACCGGCGCTTCCCTCCCCACTAACCCCCCAATCGATACCAACCAAATCATCCTCGCCGGCGCAAGCGCAGGAGGCTGGTGCGCCCTAACCACGGCGCTGTACTTCGCGAACCCATCCTCAAGCCCACAAATCGAGGCCATCGCCCTCCCACCCCCGAAAGCGCTCTTCCTCCTCTACCCGCTACTCGACCTCGCAAACGAGAAATGGGCCAGGGGATTCAAGTTACCCGGTTCCGAGATGTTCGAGCAAGGAACCAAAGACCTGCTTATCGAGGATCTCCCGCGTCGGATTGAGCGCGGGGAGGTGAGTGTAGGCGAGGCGTTTCCTTCTTCGGAGGAGGAGGTTCGTACTCGCAAGCGGTTGCCTTTGTTGTATGCTGTGATGGAGAATGAGGTGTGGTTGGATTGCTTGACTGGAGTGGAGGGGTTTGGGGCACGAGTTGTCGAAGGGGGGTTGACGGGGGCTGTGGATGCAGCAGCAGCAGAGGTAGAAGCAGCCAACTTGATGGAACTTTTTCCGCTTGAGTGGGGAGTCTACGGGTCGTCGTTTCCGGCGACGGTGGTGGTGCATGGGACGGCGGATCGGGAGGTTTCATGCGCTGAGAGTGAGAAGCTCGTGGCGCGGTTGCAGGCGGAGCAGCGGAAAGTGCGGTATTTTCCGGTGCCTGCGGCTGATCATGTCTTTGATCTAGGGGTGGAGGAGTGTCAGGAGCAGAGGGAGGGGGAGGGAGAGGAGGTGAGGGTGATTCTTAGACGGGCTCTGGAGGCTTTACGGGGGTTTGTTGGAGAGGTATAGGTTCTTGATTGGGTCATATGTTCTATTCCTTTGGTCTATAGAAGCATAGCTAATATCGCGAAGTCAATGCTGTCGATGGGGTGATTAGGGCTCGGAAAAGCCGGATCAAGAGAGGTTATCTACGCCAGCAGGGTTTGCTTGCCGCACTCAAAATAGGCATAAACATAAAATTTTTAGGGACTTTATCCCGCTAGTGGTACCTGCACCAAGACTGATGAGCACAAATGGATTCCAAGGATACCCAGTCATGGCGCCTATGGTATTTCAAGTATAATGCGACTGTATTATATCTCACATGGAAGATAGTTCCCTACCCTTTCGATTCCCCACAAACAGCATCCAATTCCGATCTTCCGACATACCCAGCACCGACCGCTGCACCCGTCGTAGAGTATGCCTGAATCGGGAAAATAACTCATGCATGACGGATTCCCCTTTAATTCCCCTCAATCGAGTCAAGGAAGAATAGAATGCTTCCACTCAAGGCGGGAGCAATGACACTTCCATGATCCTCATCCAAATACTCCCTCTTTTCACACACCACTCGGCCACTACACACCAGTCTCTCATACAATTCTTGACAGTTGTCTGTCATGCGACGCTGCCCAGCACCCCTTTGGCGTCGCTCGTACTGCTCCTGCGATTCGCCCCGTCGACGCGCCGGAAATTGCTCCTGCGATCCATACGAAATACGTACTCTGGGCAGACGGTGACGATTGGGGTGGTCATAGAACCCGGCCTCTTCCGTCAATATGAACCTGTCGCTCCACCAGATCGACGGGCTTGCCACCAGGTAGGTGTCGAACCACTCCGGTTGCGTGAACAAGGCGTGCAACGCGAAGAGGCCCCCGTAAGAATGACCGAACAGCGCCGTCCGAACCGTCGTCACGTTAGGGAATATCGACGACAAGACGAAGGGCTCGACAGTCTTCTTGATGAAGAGCAGAAAGTGGTCCGCTCCGCCGTAGGGCTCAAATCGGGGCTGGCCATCAGGTCCGTTCGGGGGAACATATGTCTTGCAAGGTGGGGTCAAGTCTACCGTCCTTCGAGGACTGTACACTCTGTCGGTCAAGGGGTAGCCAATCGCGACGACGATCGTCTCCGACTCATTGTCTGAAACAGGTCGCCGACGACGAACGGCATCCGACGCAGTCCCAAACGCGGCGTTGCCGTCGACCAGGTAGCTAGACAGCCCATGTGAGTCGCCGATTCAATCCTTCGCCTTGGCAGAAATGTGCTGGCAGACAGACGTACAGTAGGTTGGCCTTAGCCGAGACATCTAAACTAGTCCAGCTGAGAGGCCATGCAAGCTGGATCAGATAAGACAACCCCTGCGCGTTGGAAACATTCCAAGCCGCCACATTGCGGATTCCGCCGTTATCGGATCGGATGAAAGTCCACTGGGTCATGGTTGCTTGATTGATCAAGCTCACACCCACAAGCAAGACACCGGCACGTCTTTTATGACACACACAATCGACGGGAAACCTTCGGTGCCGGGTCGGAAGCCACTTCCATCGTGTGACCCCCACGCCGCTTCCGACGGATGCTTTTCTATTTGCCTTCAGCGGACTGTCTTGGCTCCGCTTGGCACCCTTGGCATTCATTATCTGATCCGGAATTCAACTCCCTTCGAACCAGTAAGAATAAAGTCAGGGAAGAGAAGGGGGGATCTGCGGGTTTGGGGCGCTTAAACACTTACGGGGGTTGTCCGATATCTCGCGTGGCATCGCCAGATTAGATTAGATCCCCGGAGCTGCAGCTCACGACTGACCGACTTATACGAGGTGTCGGTGGAGGCATCAGGATTTATGGATGCATGAGTCAGGCCAGGAGCCGGGGACACGCGCAGGGAAAGAAAAAGCTCGGCGTTGGCTGATGCTAATCTACGCCACTGCTGGGCACGCTGTCAAAGTTTTCTTATTTCTTGCCGACCCTTCCTCCAGGCCCACTGCTGCGGTTTTTGTTCACGAACGACAGCAGTGACATGATGAGCGGCGCCATGCATTTGTCCAAAGAGACGAGGGAATCCATCGCTCCCTCCTCGACTAACATGACAGAAATCACAACTCAGCAATCAGCCGATCATACCAAGAATGAAGAAAACCCTCAGGCGGATGCCGAGAGCTTCCAGGCCGGCGTCCAGAGAGCCGAGCAGTTGCGGAGGATTTGGTCCAAGACAGGAGTGATTGTCGCCTTTGTTGGGTAGGGGTCAGATTCTGGAGGTACCATGCTCGTGGCTGACAGCAGTAGCCTATTCCTAGCCACTTTTGCCGTCAATTTCGCCGATTATTCCACCCAGGTTTACACCGCATACACAACGAGTGCCTTCAAGCAGCACTCTGCCATGAGTGCTGCGCGCGTGGTCATGAATATCACTCGAATCGCTTCGTATCCGATCATCGCTAAGCTCGGCGACGTATGCAGCCTCCCAGCTTTGACATAGCTTTATTGACGACGGTCGCAGGTGTTTGGTCGCGCGGAGATGTTCATTGTCTCGATCTTCGCTCAAGTACTTGGTTACGTTATCTATGCATGCTGCAAGAACATCTCACAATACATGGTATGTTGCCCTTTGGTCCGGGGCGTAAATTATCTGACCTCTATTCTCCAACGAGTAGGCTGCCGGGATTTTCGAGGCCATCGGTTCGACAGGCTATGCCCTTACACAGCAAGTGTTCGTCGCCGATGTAACGAATCTAGTCAATCGAGGCATTTGGTCCACGCTTCCCGACTCCCTCACCACTATTCCGACATTATACATTGGCACAATTGTTGCGCAGGATATCCTAGACCACTCGACCTGGCGCTGGGGCTGGGGAATGTGGGCCATTGTGTTGCCCGTCGCCGCAGGCCCGCTGATCGGAAGCATGGTGCTGTACCAGCACCGTGCACCTCGCCGCGTGAAGATTAGTACTGCACTGGGCTGGAAAGACACAGATCCCTGGTGGCGTCGAGTATATGATTTGTTGTGGATCCAGCTGGATCTGCCGGGGGCGGTGCTTCTCCTTCTAGGGCTGTCGCTGTTCTTGATTCCATTGTCGTTGACTGGATCGGGTAACAGCGGTGCCTGGCGCCACAACGGGTCCTTCATTGCCATGCTTGTGATGGGTGTGGTGTTCGTGATCGCATTTCTTGTCTGGGATGCCTGGTTCGCGAAGAAACCATTTGTCCCATACCGAATGATCAGCAACCGCACCGTGGCCGCTGCGTGCCTGCTGGGCGCCTTGGACTTCTTCCACTATTCCGTCTTCACAGTGTTCTTTACCAGCTACCTGCAAATAGCTGGACACTTTGAGGCAGGAAATGCCACACGTATCGAGTATGTTCCTCTCCACTCTCTTCGCGAACCCGACCAAATGCTAATGTTGACGACCGTAGTAACTCCCTCCGAGTGGCCTTCCAAGTGGCGGGCATTTTCGCCTCTCTCTGCATGAAGTACACCCGTCGCTCGCAGATATGGGTTCTGACCGGAGTTCCCCTCTGCGTCCTGGGCATGGGAATTGTTCTATACCTCGTGGACATGGGCAACGGCAAAACAGGAAACGAGGCAGCCTTCGTCACAGCCAAGTCGCTGATCGGTATTGGACGTGGGTTCTACCAGACCGCAGCTCAGGTTTCCGTCCAGGCTGTCGTCTCCCGACAAGAAGTTTCCGTCGTGACGGCAGTGTTCTTCGCCTCGATGAGCGTGGGAGGCGCAATTGGAACTAGGTAAGTTATCAACCCTGCCTCACTTGGCGAGGTCGTCTAATGGGTTTTGTTATAGTGTCGCCGGCGCCATCTGGCGAAGCACTCTCCCCAACAAGCTGAAGGAGTACCTTCCCGATGCCCTGAAGTCCCAGGCTCACACCATCTTCAGCTCGCTTGTTGTTGCTAAGAAGTATCAGCCGGGGACTGCGGCTCGCGAGGCGATTGACCGGAGCTACCGCGAGTCGCAGCGTCTTTTGGCGATCGCAGCATTGGCGGCTCTGGCGCCTATGCTGATTGTTATGTTCTTCCTGCGCAATGTCCATCTTGATGACCGGGAAAAGGAGGAGGTTGTTCTTGAGACACCGGCTGAGAAAGGGGCTGAAGATGTCCAGACTAAGAAGGCAGCTACGGCAACTGCGATTCCTTCCGGTGGTGAGGATAGTCATCGGGCTGAGTAGTCTGAGTGCCAGAGTGACTTTACCTGTGCGAAAGGAAGGATGTACTTAGTCTGCCTGACAGGAGAATGCTCTCGGGATACTTCCTCGACAATTACAGGCTGGTCTTGGTCATAGATTCTCGAATCAAAACCCAACTCAAACTCTGTCCTTCATGTAGAATGTATTGGTACAGAGCTCGGTACAATGCAAGTGGTGGCTGTTCTCTTGTATTTGTTCTTGGAGGGTCGCTGACTAGCGTAGCGGTGCAAGGAGTTGCAAAGTCGTGATGTTGTTAGAGCCTCGCTCTGCGATCTTTTGTAGTAGTAACATTACATTATACACCCTAGGGTCTTGGCAGGCAGTTCATAAATAGTATCATCCAGGAAAATCGCAATCAACAGTCCGCACAGCGCTAACGGCACTTCCGTTCCTCACAGCGGGATATGTCGAGATTTAACATAAGGATTCAAAGCAGCTTTACCATCAAACTCAGAGGACAAATTCCTCTTCAGTCATGATCAAGATAGCCAATGTCAAGTATTTCCTCTGCCGTCATCCGTTTTGTGGGATCTGACTGCAAGACAGCGTAGAGAAACACGACATCATTCTCCGGGATTCCTTGAGAGTGCCAATGGTCGGTCCAATGCTCTTTTCTAAGTTCAAAATCACCTCATTGGTAACCGAGAAATCGCAATCCTGGTAGTACTCGTGCTCACGAAGATTGAAATCATGGATCTGGGCAGCTTGACTGCCTTTGCTCTTTGCTCGAGTGTCCCACCTTTAATTATCGAATCATAAATGACAGGCGAGGCAAAGTCACTTCGAGCTTGAAGTAAATGAAAATACTGCGACAGCGTGAGTAACGAGCCTGTCATAGCAGATTTAGTAGATTGACCACAATCCTCCAGGCCCAAATGTCAATGGCGCTGGACCAGGGCTTGTTGAAGTAGGCCTCTGGGCTTCGGTAGGTGATAGACGTCACTTCCCCGTGGCCTGAAGCCATCACTGCATGCTTGTGAGTGACGAGCTGGTGATAGTTGCGTGACACGAAAAAGTCCTTACTTGAGCCAAGATCGGAATCTTTAGCATTGATCCTCAGCGGCACCGACTCATCAGCGCAGGCTGTATCGTTATCGAACTCATTGACCCGAACATTCTCCATTTTGAAATCTAACAATGCTCATTAGCTCTCTTCAACGAGTCTGGAGCATGTACACTTATCACAGTGCACACGACCTTGTTGATGGATTTCCCGCAGCCCGGATGGTACTGCTTTCAGAATGAACTTGAGTTCGCGCTCTCTCCCAGCAGTTTGAGGCCTTTCTGAATCCGAGGAAATGATGCCATGGTTGAAGACTGATTGAGGATCCAAGATGGGTGAGGAGGTTTCAAGGGATGGTGAGCAGAGACTTATGCAGGGACTATTATGAATGGTACTGCACGGTATGCAGATCTGGTCTAGCCTCAATAATTGCTTATGTTGTGCTACCTTAGCGATAGACAGCAGTCACAACACATCCAAGCCAGATGCATGCTAAGATATTGTCAATTGTTGTGATTTAGTTAGTTATGCATGACATCACAACGGGGGTGAGTCAGCTATGTATCCGTTCGCTGGCCACCAGCACGTGATCTGGTCTTCTCCTCCTCTTCGCTCAATCGACTTCATCTTCCTAGCGGTCTGCAGGAACGAGAAGGTTGAAGACTGGCGAAATCGACAGCCCGCGCATGATCCATAACCTTATTAGGCTTGCGCACTGAATTGATACACTTCCTCCCTATCGGCCCGGGGTCAGGTCCAGCCAAGGGCAGCGGTGGCGTTTCCTGGTGTGGCCACTCACTTCGGCCCCCTTCGGATGGAGCCAGGGGGGGGCAAAGCCTGCCTCCGTCGATCGGTCGCAACACAGCAAAGACTCATGGAAATTTGAGATTCAGGGACCTTCTCGGTTGTTGCTTGTGGCATGGCATTGTTGATATCTAAACCTGTGTGCCTGCCAAGGGTCTCTCATTCGAGGCTTTGGCCTGTCCGTGGTTGCAATCTGAAACACCGAATCTGACGATAATTAACCAACCCGATCAAAGTAAAAGAGCGTCGTCGTCGTCACGGCCCGGACGTTCTAAACTTGGCACTCCGACCAATCTTTCACTGAAGGGGAATAGTTCGCCCCAGCGGATGGACAAATGATAGCAGATAATCGCTTGTGCCTGACCCACCCCTGAAGCCTGTTGTTGCCTGGCCTTCACTCCTCTCTCAACTCACTCATTAACTTGGAAGGCTAGAGTTCTTTCCTCCTGAATCCCGGCTCACTCTCTTACCACCGACCCGACCCGCATATCCTTTCCTCCTCACTCTCACTCGCAACACTGCCCGCGCAACCGATTCTTCCCCTCCATATTCATCCTCCAAAATGCAGCTCAAATCTCTCCTAGTCGCTCTGGCCCTCAGCCTCTCCGTCCAGGCCTATGAAATCAAGGGTTGGACCAAGAAGGACTGCTCGGGCGATGCCGATTCCAACCCCGCCAGTGGAGAGGTGCCCGTAGACTGCAAAGACTTCGACAGCTCCAAATGGAAGTCTGTCAAGGGTACGCCGGGCGACCTGGTCTTGACTGCCTACAAGGAGAAGAAGTGTGCGGGTGAGGGATACGCCCTGCAGCCCGGCAAGTGCGTCAACGGCGAGTTCGCTTCCTACGAGGTGAGTCGACCTTTTCCCTAAAAGTCCCCCATTCAATTAAGAGCATGAACTGACGCAGAGGATCAACCCCAGGTGCAATTCATCTCCACCATGAAGAAGCGCAACGCCACCGAGTCCGCCGTCGACGGAACCACCACCGAGTCCGAGGAGGCAGAGAACAACGACGAGCCCGACACCTCCCTGTAAGAAGGGCCGGGCCACACTCGGAAGTTGAAGTAGATGTCGCGCGTTAGTTCAGTAATTCGACTTTGGGATACCACTTTTTCTTGCGGGGTACTTTGCATCGCGCCCACGGGGTGTCAACGGTCTTTCCCGACCTGGGCGGCAACGATACGTCACTTACATTGTTGTTTGGGTGAGGCGCCTCTGGGGTTCTTTAATGTTTGTTGTGATTGCTTTCAGCATTTATCTGTATAGTTGCATCTTTGGACAGGAACAATAGATTGTCGGTTTTTCATGCTTCAGCATGTGGTTTGCAGACTTGATGAATGGCATGGCCCGAGTGTTCGGAGACATGCCACTCCAACTGACACGGCCATCTCTGGCCCATTGCACAGGATCCCCAGAATCAATTGCGAAAATGACAATGTGGAAGGAACGTAGAGCATGTACTGTACATGATCCAATGCAGGACACAAATTTTCATGCACAAAACTTACTTGCATGCAGGGCTGCAGCAGCCCGGGACTGCATACCAATCGACGCACTAATCGGTCTCGACAGATTTGGTCACTCCAAGATTTCATTGCATGTCCAGTTCAGAGAACCAGTATCGGGCGGTACCTAAAGATGCCCCTGCGCAGCAAGGAGGGCTGATCTCGCAGCGAGCCATCCCGGTATGCAGAAACACCACCGTCAAGAACCAATTGCACAGCGATGGCCCGCGAAAGATTACAAGCCTGGTACATTTGCGCTACAATGCAAGGAACAATTGCATAACACTCGCCCAAAGCTCATATCAAATACTATTTCTCCTGAGCCTGATAACAACCACAAAGCAACCCCGCTCATTCCAAACTTCGTTTCACGTGTGTTGATGCAACGAGCCGGTTCCTCATCCAGCCAGCCACAAGCAGCGGAGCGATGTTGAAAGCCCCCCCAACCCACCATCTCCATCCAAACCATTCTCAAACCGAGGTAAGTGGCCTGCATGTTGAATACCAGCACTTCACCTCAACTCACAATCCAACACCGCCCGACTTACACCCGCGCGACCCTCCGCAGCGTCGTAACAGGACACATCGACTGCGAGGCCTTGAAGTCGCCCGACTCAGCGTAAATAGTATTAGGATCCGAGCAAGACGCAGCCCGCACGCGATAGGGACTAAACACAGCACATCGCATTCATTACCCTGTATTTTCCAGAAATAGGCATAGAGTCTACAGAACACATACCTCGTCGTTCGGAGACCGGGATAGCACTTCCCGGGGATCGTCACGCACCCTCCGCCATCGGTGGTGATGGGCTGGCGGTTGAGGAGATCGAAGATCTGCGGGGGGTACTCGATGAAGTTGGTGAGGTAGAGGCAGAATTGCGGGGGGTCGGTGCTAATATGGCATCGTCAGTGACGGGTTCTGTCTATATATGGGGCAGGCTCTTACTTGACGGCTGTCCAGCAGACTTGCCAGTCTTTGGAGACGTCGACGGAGTCGCCTGCTGCCGGCTTGGTGATGGCGATGGCTTCTGCTGTTGCCAGGAGGGCGGCGAGGGCGATGGCCTTGAGGTGCATTCTGGTTGTTGTGTGTCTTGTAGGGATAAGAGTTGATGTGTGGTTCTGTGGGTTGAGAGGTCCGGGATTGAGGCTGTGCTGGAGGGTATCGAGGGGTACGCTGGCCTTCTTATACCTTCTCTTGCGGGGGTATTGGCTGGTGCTAGAAGCGATAGACATGATTGAAGGATGGCTGGGATATCTACAGTGTCGCACGAGTACAGTCACTTGCAATGAAAAATGAGCCGTTCATACGAAGGGACGAACTGGAACTCGAATTGCAGCCGACTGAACGCCTAATGTGAGACCAGTCATAATCGGATGATTGGATAGTTACGTATCTTATTGCCTGTCACGCGGAGATAGCAGGCTATACGAAGCTGCTGGGATGGTAGAGTTAGCAGCAGCTGGGCATATTCTGTCTTGATTGACTGGGGATGCTTCCAGTCATTGACATGCTTTCGATTTGATAGGGTACATTAGGCTTCCTTTATTGGATCCTTCCCCCGCCATTACAGGACTGGCCTTCTTCGGGGTAAGGCGGGCTTAGGAACCTGGAAACGAACTTGAAGGATTCAGATCTGAGTCACTGGCTTGATTCTGACTTGATTCTGACGGCTTCCATTGGAGCTAAGGCAGGGATGCAAAGACTTGTTCGTCAGGCTTTTCATTTACATTTTCGTGAGATCGTTGCACCGCGCATACAAGAGAATGAAGATGGCAATCTTTGTTGCATCTAACGATTGTCTACACAATTGATGTAAAGATACTTTCTAGAATCAAGTAGGTAGAAGGCTTATAGTTGCACTGCACTGCTAGTTCATGGAGGCCATAGATCAAGTACCACGGTTTGTCTCATCGTCGAATTCCCAAACCCAATAGCAAAATTCTCCGGCCTAAATGCCAATCTCGATCCTCCCGAGGAGATGGGTCAACTGCAGTGTACGGTGCCACAGACTAGGACGGCAGAGAGTGACGTGAAGCTGCACCAGTAGCCGGCACCTGCAGCAGTTGCTTGACGAGTCGTCCAGTGATCCTACGAGCTTAGTTGGGTCCTGTGTCAATCATCCACGATGGTGCTACTTCAGTCGCATCAACTAACCAGGATTAGAATGTATTCGATCATATATGATCACGCGGTTACCAAGCCTGAAGCCTGGGATAGGACTTGGCATTCAAGCTTCGTGGACGGCCTCACCGGCTGCTCTCTAGGCCTGTCATATGGGACGCCGCCTGAATTGGGGTTGTCGGCACCCCAGCAATTTGAAAAGTTCGAGCTGTCATGACGTAGGAGACAGACATGGATGGACAACAGAGAATGTATTCGTACCTCGTATCCTTGTGTAACATCGTACCGCACGTGGAGGCCTGGGGAGCAGTGCAACTGCACTCCCTGCTTGGAACGGATGTTGCATTGCAGATGTTTATGCAGGTCTTAGATGGTCTATGTCAGCATAAGCTAATAGAGCTCAGTGTCTAGAGACCTCATTTCATTTGGGTGGTGGTACACAGTTTTTGTAATCAGAGAGCAAGACTCATTCTTGCAAATTTGGTGATGTCTATGAGACTTGGAAGGCATAATGTTTTAAAAAAGGCGTCACAGTCTCTTGTAGTTTGGAAGACCAAAAAGAGTCCATAGATAAACTACTGATAGCGAGAGGAGAGAGTTCTACATCTGTTTAATAAACAGTAGCTGCACAGCAGCGTACGTGCTGGTTCTACTGCGTGATTCATATACAGCTGCCCCGGAAACCCGAATGCCTAACCAAGAGTTGCACCAGCGTAGGCACGGGAAAAAATACTCTTTTTGGGGGTTGGATCATCCTGAACCCGAACGATCAGTCTATCCTTGATGTGCCTGCACAAAATATCAGCCACATGTCAATTCACTATCAACATTGACACCAACACGTCCTATCTGAACAGCATTCACAATGCCCCTTCCAAAGCCATCGTACTGTGTTTTGTTTCGCTTACTCCCTCGTAGGTTCGAGTTCCGGGGAGAGTGGGAAACTTGCTCGTGACGCGGACAAATACGAGGGAAAGTATGTTTACAGTCAGTGCTTTCGCGACGTGTGACTTAGTACTCCCAAATTATCAGTGAGTTGGAGATCCTGCTGATACTGTTCACACAACTCATATAACACAATGCATTTCATGCGATGAAGCTATCTATCGGAACGAAGGAATAAGCCTCGCGCTGACCATCCTATCAAACACCACCCGATAGCCCTCAACGGTGTCAATCGAATCCTGGAACCCCGCCGCCCGAGCTCTACTAGGCGAATACTGTCGATCGAAATCAAAGTCCACAAGCATGAAATGCACATGGTCCCAACTCTGCGCCTCCACGGAGCCCTTCTTCAGCTCATAGCGTTCCACCAACGCCTTCCACGTGTCCATATGACCCTCTACAAACTCCTGCATGGAAGCCTTCTGCTCACCATCCGCAGGCTCGCACCCGACCAGGCCAAAATACTCACAAAGCCCCGGCCACACCTGCACCCAGCTGACCGCCTCGCCATCCGCAGCATTAAAGCTCGAGCCATGGCCGCACCGATCCCGGTTCAGCGCAGCGAAGATTTTCATCTTTGACGGGATGTCCTGGAAGGTATCGCTGTGGGAGGCGTGATACCCGTGCCCTTGCCGGGAAAGTGATCTGTGCACCGATGCCGTGGGCCATGTTCATCGCGTTGGAACCCGGTGCGAATCCCACAATGCCGTCCGGTCGGAACTCCGAGAAGGTCCATTTCTTCTGGCGCTGCGAGAGCTCCATCAGGAGGTCGTACTGGTTGTAGTAGAAGATCTTGCTGCTCCATGGCTCGGGGATACGCGGCAGACCCTCGTGCAGAGGAGTTTAAATATTGGCCTCTTTGGGGAATTGGAATCCGTATCCTTTGCCGCCGGTATTCTAGAATGACTGCTTCTAAATTAGGCGTGACCGCGCTGATAGCTTCGATCGCCGTGCGGAGGATCTGGGGGTTGACCTTTTTCAGGGATTCGAAGTTGTCGGTCTGGATGTATACTGCACAGGATGCATGGTCAGATTAAGCTAACAGAGATCTTGGCCAGAGTGCACAGGTCTTAGAGCTATAAGTACCATAGAAGAAGACAGAGTTTACTGTTTCCACTTTCTTAATCTTTGCCTTTATCTGCTCCGCCACGGCGTCCATGCTGCTCGCGAGATCGATTCCAGAAACTATGCTCAACCGAGAGTCTTCTGGGAGAAGGGTATCTCCCTTCGCGAGAGGGCAATTACAAAAACCAGTAATGCGTCTGTAAGTAGAAGGGGAAGGGTACGAGAGACACTGATTCAAGAGGGACTATTCCGAGATACCAGAGGCACTAAACACAAGGGTATGTTTTCCATCGCCAGGTATGATGACAAGATATTTGTTCAAGGATAAAGGTCTGAGTTTTAGAAGGCGAGATTTGATTAAGGATGTGTGTTAAAGGGCTCCTACTTCTGCCTGGCTTGCCCTTTTGTATCTTTATAATACATTTGTAATCTATGCCGGGTTTCGTTTCCCAGATAAAGCCATGCACACGTCAGTCTCCACTGGACAAGTTTGACCAGAACACAAGTTAGCACAGTGCGCGCACTCATGACCAAAAATAGGGAGCAATTACACAGATCGTCAGGTGCTCTCTCAGAGAAAAGCTGGTGAAAGAGAACTGGTGAACGCGGCCCACAAAGGCTTACACAAAAGACCTTGGAATTTCTTGGCTAAGGATGATATTGCATAAGTCGGACTCCATGAAGTCTAGAGGGCATGGCTCTGATGCTGAAGTCAGGATGGAACTTTTCATCGCAAGGCCATCGCATTCGACTCGACTCCGAGGGCATCAAAAATGCTTTTGATCGTAGAGTAATCATTTTCGTCCATGCCAGGAACTTCCAGGCCGTGCTCTTTGAAAATATATGCCAGCTGATTTATTCTTTTTGCCAGAACACTGCAGCTCACTCGTACTGGTATTCTAAGAAGCCATCAGGGATGATAGTAGAGGAACGATGTTCGCCAGCAACTTACCTGCGCCTGCCATCCATCTGTCGATAGGAACAGGTTTTTCCTTTTGTCTGACAGTTCCTGCAATCTGGCGTCGCTCCATCGCACGGTAGAGATGGATGCTGTTAGCAAAATGTACTCTTGTCTTCTCACGCCGGCCGACTACTTTCCTTCACCTTACTCTCTCTACAGGGATTACACGCCGTCGTTACATGTTTTCGAGCAGATTTCGACGACTTGGTTCTGGAAGACATCGCGGCGGATGTGTGAAGCACCTCGATGAAAAATTCGTCAGCATGATTGCTGAATTATGGCCAAGAGCCGAACATCATCGACACTTCGGGATTCGTATTCCGTGTGTTGGGGCAGTCGCTGGTGAGTCGGGATCTCCGCTCCGTTGTTGCCACACCTTTCTGCCTCAGGCATGATAGACGACGTCATAACTCTCATTCTGCGAATTTGGTAATGCATCCAGGATTCAGAAGGTTTAATGTAAGTAGGCTAGGACGTGTGTGAGCCAGCCGCTTGCATCAATTGTGATTTCCA
The DNA here is from genome assembly GCF_003184865.1 of Aspergillus homomorphus CBS 101889. Classification (NCBI taxonomy): domain Eukaryota; kingdom Fungi; phylum Ascomycota; class Eurotiomycetes; order Eurotiales; family Aspergillaceae; genus Aspergillus; species Aspergillus homomorphus. The sequence continues at coordinate 417,415 of NW_020291890.1, read as the reverse complement.
TAAGCAGCATGCGAGTGTTACCTTACGTTAGTGTGCAGTGATGATATATTTTCCCCTTGTACCAGCTGCACCTTTGCAAGGTGCCGAGGGCAGGCCATCAACAACTGAGATCTCGAGATTTATACTACCTCTATAGCACTGAGCCAGAGTTCCTGCAAGCTGTAACTTCTGGAAGGATTCTTCCTGGCCAAATTCAGTTGGTTGGCTGCAATTCCCCTAGTTCGAGGCTAAGCATGCTGCAGAATGATCGGCCGGGCTAACGGAGAACCCTAGACGATCAACCCTAAGGCGGGGGCCCTAATCTTATCGATCACCAAGGCCCCGCGCCAGTCGGCGAGAGCGGCGGCTTGACTCATCGCCGCGACCGGCGGGGCAAAGATTCGCCAGCGGCTTAAATTCTGCATCGTGTCAGGAACAACCTTCACAACCTTATTCCTTACCCCCCCTATTCTCCGCGCGCGCCAATCCATTCCTCCTTTTACCCCTCCCCTTTCCCACCTCGATTCAACATCAATCGCCCCGCCAAAATGAGCTACATCCTGACCCTCTCCTGCCCCGACCGCCCGGGCATCGTGCACGCGGTGACGGCCTACCTGGTGCAGAACAACCTCAACATCATCGACTCGTCGCAGTTCGGCGACGCGACGTCGGAGCGATTCTTCATGCGCGTGCACTTCAAGTCCGAGAGCGCGACGGCGCCGACGCTTGAGGAGCTGAAGCAGGCCTTCCAGGCGACGGCGGACAAGCTGGGCATGACGTTCGAGCTGGTGTCGGCGACGGCCAAGCCGCGCGTGCTGATCATGGTGTCGAAGATCGGACACTGCCTCAACGACCTGCTGTTCCGGGCGTCGACCGGCCAGCTGGCGATCGACATCCCGCTGATCGTGTCCAACCACCCGGACTTCGCCGCTCTGGCCGCCACGTACAACATCCCGTTCATTCACTTGCCGGTCACGGCGGCCACCAAGGCCGAGCAGGAGGGCCGCATCCTGGAGTTGATTGCCGAGCATAAGATCGACCTGGTGGTGCTGGCCCGCTACATGCAGGTGCTCTCGTCCAAGCTCTGCGAGGCCATGTCCGGCAAGATCATCAACATCCACCACAGCTTCCTGCCCAGCTTCAAGGGCGCCAAGCCCTACCACCAGGCCTACGACCGCGGCGTCAAGATTGTCGGCGCCACCGCTCACTTCGTCACCAGCGACCTCGACGAGGGCCCCATCATCGAGCAGAACGTCGTCCGCGTCAACCACGCCCTCAGCCCCAAGGAGCTGACCCACGCCGGCTCCAACGTCGAGAGCAACGTCCTGGCCACCGCCGTCAAGTACTTTGCCGAGCACCGCGTGCTGCTCAACGGCCACAAGACCGTTGTCTTCAACTAGATTATTTGAGCATGATCAAAAGTGATATATATAGCATCTTATGTACTGTATTTCTACTGTGCTTTTTGGATTCAGCCTCGTTCGGAACGAAGCCATGAAGGGGGTGGGAAAGAGAATGGAAATCTAATGTACATATCTGCCCCAGAATGTATAGTTAATCATTACAAAATAGCCGCCTCAAGCCCACTTCAACCCAAGACGGTCACCAAATTACAGATACTCCTCACCGTTTTCGCGCGCCATCTCTCGCTGGCGCTGCCTTTCAATGCGATCCAAATTCTTCTGCCATAGACCCTCCAGATCGACCTCCGCCCTCTTCTCCTCCGTAAAGATCTGCACAACAACCCTAGTCCCCAGCCCGACACTCCCAAAGCCTTCGAACGCATCCTCCTCCTCAGCCTCGATCTCCGTGCGCTCCGGTGCCTTCTCCACAATCCCAGCATTCACGCAGATCCACCCCGTAGTGATCCCATCGTCCTTGTCGTCAAACAACGTACCAGACTTACTAGCCAGACGCGCGCGCTTCGCCTTACGCCGGAGCTTGATCTTCAGCTCGTTGCGGCCCAGCAGCCCGTCCGCGAACGGCGAGAGCTTGTACGTGCTCCGCAGCCAGCGGCACAGCCGGTCCGCCGACACGTTCAGGTGCTTGACGCTGCGCGCCGTGCCGATCAGCATGATCACGTCCGCGCCCAGCGCCGGCGGCGTGTCCAGCCCGCGCAGGTCCAGCAGCTTCAGCCCGTCCAAACCCAGATCTTGGAACGTGTACTCCACCAGCGGCGCTAGGAGCGCCGGTGGATTCTCCGGCAGGGTTGGGAGCTGGTCGCGGGATGCTGTCCGTCGCGTTGTCGTGGCCTCGGGTTCGTCTTGGAGGTACCATGGGATGTGGGTGGTGGTGTTGAGGGTATTTGATTCGGGGTCCGTCGCCGGTTCGGCGCCGTCGTTGGGGAAGGCGATTTCGGGCGGTGGCGTCGAGGTGGCGGACGGGGGTTCAGCCTCAGAGTGACGGGTGCGCGTGGAGGTGAGAGGGCGGGTGCTGGTGTGAGCGTGGAGCGGTGTGAAGCGCGTGATGACTGTTGCTGATGCTGCTGCGGCGCTCGCTGACTGTGGTGCGCTGAAGATCCCTGGTCGGAACCAGGGCGTTCGTAGTAGGGCTCTGTTCATCGTGGCGTTGGGACGACCACTGCTCCAATTCTTTATGATCTTTCAGAGGAGGCGTTGTCCCGGGAATACAGCAAGTGATAAATTAAGAGAATGAATTAAGAAGACGGAGCTGGTTGGGGTTCGCAATGGTGCAAGAAGTGGCAATAGTTTTCTGAGCTCCGGAATATTTTATCAAGAAAGAAGCAGTATCGGCGAGATAACGAAAGGCACGTGATAGTGCAAACATCACAAACCTGTGGCTGACCGCCTTGACTAGCGTACTGCAAACGCGGCAAACTCCCGCGGAAGCGCTTGGACCACCGTCCGATTTCCGCAAAAAAAACTGCCCGCCTGTCAACGAATCGCAAACTTGCACCTCAGTCCAAGACGTTAACATGCCGCGCGAGAATCAGAAGCGAGGCCGTCGGGCCACCGACAAGGCCAACAAGGAGGCTTCCAAGCGGAAGCGCGACGAAGTGCCCGAAGACAACCTGCCTAAGCGCATCAAGCCCTCGACCGACGAGCCGAACGATTTCACCCAGGGCGCAGACTATATCGCTTTGGACGCGGAGCCGGAATTTGACCAGGCCGACCAGGGGTATGAGCAGGAGAATGAGAATGGCGGTGCGGGCGACACGGTGTTCTTCGGTCTGCTGGACCCCGAGGAGCAGGAATACTTTTCCCGGGCGAGCGAGGTGCTGGAGCTGAACCAGTTCGGCGACGAGGAGGAACGGCGGGTGTTCATCGACAGTGTCTACACGGAGGCCAACGGCAAGGAATTGAAGATCGCGTGTAGTCAGTCGTGCTCGCGGCTGATGGAGAAGCTCATATCGTTGTCCGACATGCGTCAGATCCGCCGCCTGTTTAACAAGTTCATCGGCCATTTCTTGCACCTTGTCCAGCACCGATTCGCCAGTCACTGTTGCGAGACCCTGTTCATCAACGCGGCACCCGGTGTCACACAGAAACCATCAAAGGCTAAGGCGGAGAAGATGGTGGTTGACGGAGAGGAAGACGAGCAGGAACCCGAGCTGTCGCTGGCCGAGATGTTCATGACCGTTGTGGAGGAACTGCAAGGAAACTGGGGATACCTCCTTACCGAACGATTCGCGTCACACACCATCCGAGTCCTCCTTCTTGTCCTGGCGGGAGAGCCGGTAGACTTGTCCCTGAGCGACTCCGTTGTTGCTAGTCGGAAGAAGGAGAGACTGGGTCTCGCCAACGCAGACACGCCGAAGGAGAACCCCGTGGCTCAGAGGAGGGGCGTCCCCGAAACTTTCGAGTCGACACTGAAAAAGGTCATGAAGGATATGGTGTCCGTGCTGGATGACACTTATTTGAGAGCACTGGCAACCCACCCCGTCGGGAACCCCGTGCTCCAGGTGTTGGTGTACTTGGAGCTCTCACATTTCGGCAAATCGAGCGCCAAGGACTCGAAATCGATTACGAGAAGACTGATCCCCGACGAAGAATTCACGGAAGGATCTGAGAGTACGATCTTTGTCCGCGGACTGCTATACGACCCTGTTGGATCGCGACTCCTCGAAACCATCGTCAAGTGTCTACCTGGCAAGCTTTTCAAGTCGCTCTACAAGAACCTGATGCGCGAACAGATGGGCTCCCTCGCGCGCAATATCACCGCTGGATACGTTGTCCTGCGGGTGCTCGAGCGTCTGGGCAAGGATGACCTCCAACAAGCCGTCGAATTGATCATCCCCCAAATTGCCGGTCTCATCGAGCGGACGCGTCTTATCGTGCCGAAGGCATTGATCGAGCGGTGTCTCGTACGTGGGGTGGATACCGCTCCCATTGCGCGTGCGTTGGAGTCGGCATACGACAGCGACCCTGCTCGCCGACTGAATCAGATGCTGTGGCTGGAGGGCTTCTCCCAAGACAGCGTCGAGCAGCCAAGATACGGCGAGGAGGGCGCCAGCGCCGGCAACAACCAGAAGGCGCTGGCGGCGGCCAGACTGCACAGCTCTCTGCTCGCGCAGACGATGCTCACAGCCCCCGGCGCTCTGAGCGGGCTGGTGTACTCTGGCCTGCTGGCGCAGTCGACCGAGTCGCTCGTCAAGATCGCCACGGATCCCACCGCCTCGCATGTTCTCCAGCAAGCCCTCACTCTACCCACCTCGACCACGCAGTTCCGCCGCCAGTTGGTCACGCGCTTCACTGGCCAGCTGAAGGACCTTGCGCTGGACAGCAGCGGCTCCCGCGTGGTGGATGCTTTGTGGCAGGCCACGAAGGATATCTTCTTCATCAAGGAGCGGATGGCACAGGAGCTGGCGCTGCACGAGATGGCGCTGCGCGACTCGTTCGTGGGACGCGCCGTATGGAGGAACTGGTCCATGGATCTGTACAAGCGCCGACGCGGCGAGTGGGCGGCCAAGGCCAAGGGGTTGGACTCCGGCTTTGGCAATGGCAGCGGCCCAGGCGAGCGCCCCAAGTCGCGCCTCGAACTGGCCCGCGCCAAGTGGGCCGCGAAGGCCGAGGAGAACGCGCAGAAGGCGTCTGCTGCCCAGTGAATGTGACGGAGTCCTGACCGATGCTTTCGAACCTGTACATAGTGTCCGCTAGAGAGCATGTATAATAAATTAGCGGAGAAAAGTTGCATCTGACGGTCTCTTATTTTTAACCCTTTCAACTTCCCAGCTTCCCAGCTTGTATCACCCTCACAACTAATATATACCACTCCAAGAACAACGTTCCGGGGGAGGACCCCCGGGCCCCCCTTTTTCTTCAGCTTCCCAATGCGCCTTATCCTTTGGACCAGATAAAACCTTGTGTACATCATGCTCTCCATAACCAATTCCTCCCTCCCCACCAGCAATAAACTCTAGTATGCAAACTTGTTCGTGTGGAACTTGGCAAAAGATCTATTATGAACTATCTAGTAACGTAAATCCACCGCTTGCGCTCACTTCAACTCCCTCAAAATGGAACGGTTCAGGTGCTCTTTCCTGACCGAGGGCACCCCCGACAGATGCAAACTCAAGTCGATATCGCCCAGCAAACACTTCACAACATGGCTGACACCAGCCTGGCCGCCCATTGCCAGGCCATAGACATACGGCCTGCCGATGAGCACCATCTTAGCCCCGAGCGCCAACGCCTTAACAACATCGGCACCACAGCGCACGCCGGAATCAAAGAGAACCTCAATCTGCTCGCCGACGGCATCGACAATCTCAGGCAAGACATCCAGCGACCCAACGCCGCCATCCTGCTGCCTACCGCCATGATTCGACACCACAATGCCATCCATCCCATGCTGCACAGCCAGCTGCGCATCGCGCACACTCTGGATCCCCTTCAAGACAATAGGACCCTTCCAATGCTCCTTCAGAAACTTCAAATCCTCCCACCCATGACTCTTCCCCGGGAACACAGTATGCGCCCACTCCCTCGCCGCGGTGCCCATATCCTCCTCGACCTCCTTCCCATGCTTCTCCCTGAACTTCCGCCGATACACCGGGTCCGTCAACCCTAACTCCACTCCGATGTTATCCGGGCGCAGGAACGGATTATACGCATTCCCGAGATCACTCGGCCGCCAGCCAAGGATATAGGTATCGAGCGTGACGACCAGCACCTTATAGCCAGCGTTCTGGGCACGCTGCAGCAGACTAGCTGTGATGTCATTGTTCTCGTTCAGCGGCCAGTACAGCTGGAACCAGCGTTTCCCGTCCCCAGACGCCTGCGCCACGTCCTCGACGCTCGTCGACGCCGCCGTCGAGTAGATGTACGGCACGCTCTCGGCCGCTGCGGCGCGCGCCACCGCCGCCTCCCCGTCCCGGTGGAAGATCCGCTGTACCCCTACCGGTGCCAGCGCGATCGGATACGGGTATTCTTCGCCGAAGAGCGTTACGCGCAGGTCTGGGTACTCGGATGGCACTAGTCGCGAGGGCACGATCCCCCATTTGGTGAATGCGTGTCGGTTGTTTGCTTCCGTTTGGCCGGTCCCTGCGGAGCCGTGCACGTAGCCGAAGCTGTCGGCGGAGAGGCGCGACTGCGCCAGTGGTTCCCAGTCGTGTGGGTGCGGAGGGAACGGTGGTCGTGTGTCTTCCAGCCCGTTGCTGTATATCGTGTTTTCGTAGGTGAAGGGTGTGGGGTTTGGTTGGGCCATCTTTGGTTTGCTTGCTTGGGTGATATATGTGGTGCGTGTGATGGAAGGGGTTCTATGATCTACGGGGGAGGGAAGGAGCTGGCGCTTTCTTATACTACTTGTCGTATGGGGCTGGGGCTCGTGGGATTGACGGACAGTGCTGCATTCGAGCAAGGCCCGCTGAGGTCATACTGCCTCACTGCAATCGGCCGAGACCATGTCTCTGGGTTTGAAGGCAGTCGGTGACGTTGAACGAAGCGTCGACATGGAATACCGGCGGTGATGTCACATTGCAGGGAAACAGAGAAAAGAATAGGGCTCGAGTGGAGTGCCCAGGAACAAGCGGATCGTCTTTTCCGCAGATCCCGCAGTTTCCGCTGGCTGAGTTGGTTTACGGCCTGGCTGAGTCTGCGCATCTCGATGAACCAAGCATTGAGCTATTCTCGGCATGCCGATAGATTCAGCTTGATCGGGTGCTGTGTACCGTGCATCAAGCTAAGCTTTCTGTCACACTGCTAACATGTTACATTATACTTGGTAGCATGTAGGTACTGTAGTACACCCCACGTGACTAACAAGAATTTGCCCGATTCCTCAGGCACTCACGTAAAATATCTCTCCCGCCAACCACGAAACACAGGGAATTAACCCTCACTGCGCCACTTTATATACCCAAGCACTGTTACTAAATTGTTGAGCTGAACCCACCAAACATCAAAATGGACCCCTCCTTCCCCGTCTCCCTATCAGCCCTCCACTTCCCCTCCTCCGAACAACAGTCTATTTCGCAGACGCTATCGGCCCTCCGCCGCTCGGCGCTCTCGGTCACCAACCGGCTGCACTCTATAGAGACGGACGCGCAGTTCGTGGCCGAGGTGGCGGCGCACTACGGACTGCCGCTGATCGCCAACGAGCGGTGCGGCAGTTGGTACATTGACCCGGCCGTGAAGACCGGCAGCGTGTATTTCAAGAGCACGGATGGCCACACGGGGCAGTGGGACTTCAGTTTCCGTAGACTCAATCTGCAGGTCTTGAGTATCGCGCGTGAGCACGGAGGGTTAGTTCTCCTTCTTCTTCCGTGGGAGAATTCTGTACTGAAATGATACGGGGAATAGATGTATCATCGTAGACTCTACCCGTCGGGGTAAATGTAAGTTCTCTGCTCCCTGTCTGACTATCCATTCACCATTCACCGGTCCTATAGAGCGTTCTGGGGGAGAACCCCCAGACCCCCCTTTCCTTCAGCTTCCCAGCTACACTCAATTCTCTAATCAGGATAGAACCTGTTCTGGGAAGAACCCCCCAGCCCCTCTTTCTTCACCTCCCCAAAACACGACCTAAACAGATAAATAACAATAGAACGGAACAGTAATGCCCGACTCCCTCTCGAAAACCATCCCCATCTGGACAGCCGTGCTCAACCGCGCCCTCTTCCCCGACGAGCCGGCCATGCACTCCGTGCAATTTCCGCCGAACTTCCTCCCAGAGTCCGAGGAATCGCAGATCGAGCGCCGCATCGACTCGTTCGTGAAGTCGTTGACAGTTTGTCCCCCTCCCCTCCCATCCCTCCTGATGAGATACTAACGCAGGGCAAGGACTTAAATCTCTCCCTGGAAGCCCTAAAAGCCCAACTGCAGCGCCCTATTCGCCTCGCGTGGGCAAACAGAGCGTACTTCCACCCGACCACCCTTCTAAAGAACAGTGAGGAATACAACCTATTCGTCCTGTGCTCCGCATCTAAGCGCGTGCACGGTGCCGAAATGTCGGAGGGCGGGTATATCCAGGGGGCTGGTGACGATAGCGAGAGCTGGGCGCTGGGGCTTACGCCTCCGCTGTTCTGGGAGCATAAGACTGAGATCCTGAGACGGTCGGAGGAGGATATGCCTGGCTTTATTTCTTCACTACTCCAACAGGAGAGGGGTGCTAAGGGGGAGCAGGGGCAGGCGGTACGGATTGCGCCGACGAGGAATTTGTTCCTTGGTGTTACTGCTGATGTTTCCGGGGCGGGGTTTGATCTGGTGGTGGATTGCAACTCCAAACCCGAGGAACAAGAGCCATCGGATGGAGATGGCAAGATAGGGCCGAAGAGACTGAACCTAGGCTGCGCATCAGCGAAGCTAGGCAGTCGCGATCTGCGCAAGCACCTCGACCGCGTACGGGCATTTGTGCGCGAGCACCTCTCTGCTAATCCAGAGACGAAGCTGCTTATCTGCTGCGAGACGGGACGCGATCTCTCCGTCGGGGCCCTGCTGGCTATCCTGTGCTTGTTTTACGATGAGGATGGTATGTTGGTCCCTTCCCACCTCAACCGTTCACCGGGTTTATAAGGTGTCCTGGAGGAGAACCCCCAGACCCCCCTTTTCTTTCAGCTTCCTGGAAATGTATCAGAAGCGTGCTGACTGTACTGTGTCTAGGGAACTTCTGTGCGGACGAGAGGAAGAGTATTGGGAAGCAGTTCATTCGCCAGCGTCTGGCGTGGATTACCCTTTGCAAGCCCGATGCGAATCCGTCGCGCTCGACGCTGCAGTCTGTTAATGCGTTTTTGATGGAGAGGCCGGATTATTGATGTACACACTTTCGGTTACGGGTATTTATATGCTTGAGTGGTTTGCGTTGGGCTGTGAAGCTGAAAGGGAGCTGGGTCTGGGGGTTCTCCTCGGATACACTTATTCTGTCAGTGTTAGATTGAGGTGCCTGGGAAGCTGAAAGAAAAGGGGGGTCCGGGGGTTCTCCCCCGGAAATGCTTATTGTGGATAGGGTATCGAGTAAAGCTGGTTAGCTGAAAGAGAGAAGGGGCAGGCACTTTCTCAGTCCTGACAGGAAGAAAAGACACAATAAGAAGAGTTCAAGTGCGGAGCTCGAAGCACAGTATCAAGGGGATGAATGTCCAGTGTAGAGAAAGTAATTTGGAATAAGGTATTTTATACATCATGCATGGCACCCCATCATTGCAGTCAAATCCCAACTCCATCCCATAAACGCCGTAGTGAAGTCGCTCTCTATGTTACATGATTATCAATAAATGTACAACCCCTCCGAAAATCAAGGAGCCTGCGTCAAGACATCCTCCGGCGTCTCTTCCAACCCCTCCGCGGCCACAGGCGTGCGACCCACCGTGCCAGACCGATGTACATGCATCAAGAGCCTCAGCACTCCGGCCGGCGTGACGCCCTCGAGCCGCCGCGCCATCCCTATGCTCACTGGACGGATGCGAGTCAGGACCTCCACCTCGCCCGCACTGAGGCCGTGGACGGCCTTGTAATCCAGCTGCGGCGGGAGGAGCAGATTCTCGTCCTGCAGAGACCGGCGAGTAGCGGCCTCCTGGCGCGCGACATGGGGCGCGTACCGGCCCTCGATCGCAACACGCGTGCGGATTTCCGGCGCGAAGGAATTGGCGTTGTACACGGTGCCCGTCGGGGACTCGATGTGCGGAAGCAGGGATTCGATGTCCGTTTCGTGGAGGCAAAGGAGATCCATGGCGGAGCGGGCGGAGCCGTCGATGCGCGAGCGGAAGCCCAGCCGGTTCCAGGCGGCGGACGACATGCGGGTGTTGGTAAGGAGGGAGCGCAATTCCTCGATTTGCGCCTCGGTCTCGGTGAAGCGTTGCCAGCGGGCGTCGGACACCACGCCGGCGTCGCGGGCCATGCGGGTCAAGCGCAGGTCGGCGTTGTCTGCGCGCGTCGAGATGCGGTACTCGCTGCGCGTCGTGAACATGCGGTACGGCTCGGAGACGCCCTTGGTGATGAGGTCGTCGATCATGATGCCGATGAACCCGTCCGAGCGGCGCAGGGTGAGCGGCGCGCGGCCCTGCACGGACAGACCCGCGTTCGTGCCGGCAATGATGCCCTGTCCCGTGGCCTCTTCGTACCCGGTCGTGCCGTTGATCTGGCCGGCCAGGTACAGTCCACTGATAAGCTTGGTTTCCAGCGTCGGCCACAGGTTGCGCGGGTCGATGTAGTCGTACTCCACCCCGTAGCCGGGCTGCAGCATCGTGACGTTCTCCAGCCCTTGGATCTTGCGGAGCATGGCGTATTGCGCGTCGGCGGGGATAGTCATCGAGATTCCATTCGGGTAGATAACATCATTGGGCGCAAACCCCTCCGGCTCAAGCCAGATAACGTGTTGATCCTTATGACCGAATCGAATAATCTTCGACTCCAACGACGGGCAATACCTAGGTCCCTTGACCGTCTCACGAATATGAATAGTCTTATCGAGGTTCGCACGCACAACATCATGCACCGCCTCGTTAGTATAGGTCATCCAGCAATTGAGCTGGCCCTCATCGTCAACTTGGACGCGGTCATTGAGGTACGAGAACGGCTGCGGGGGATGATCGCCCTCCTGGACCTCCAACGGCTTAAAGTCAATCGTCTTGCGATCCAAGCGCGGCGGCGTGCCCGTCTTCAGACGACCGAGCGTGAAACCCGCCTCACGCAGGGACTTACTCAGACCAAACGTAGCAGCCTCGCCCATCCGGCCCGACGGATACGCATCCAGCCCAATATGAATCTCTCCGCCGAGAAATGTGCCAGTGGTAATCACGACGCGACCGGCGGGAATCACCACGCCAGACTCCAACCTCACACCCACGATCTTGCCCTGCGGCGCACCCGCACCACCATCCGTCACGTCCTCCCTCGACACAACAATATCCCCGACCTTCCCCTCGACGATATCGAGTCCTGCCGTCCCCGACAACTCCTCAAGCATATACCTCTTGTACAAGTCACGATCGATCTGCGCGCGCGGACCCCAGACAGCCGGACCCTTCGAGCGGTTCAGCGTGCGGAACATGACACCGGCCTTGTCGATGATGCGGCCGGCGACGCCGTCCATGGCGTCCACCTCTCGGATCATCGTGCCCTTGCCGATGCCACCGAAACTGGGGTTGCACGAGCAGACGCCGATGTTCGAGCGCGAGGGCGTGATGAGCGCCGTGCGTGCGCCGGACCGCGCTGCCGCCGCAGAGGCTTCGGCGCCTGCGTGTCCGCCACCGATGACGATCACGTCGTAGCCTCTAATCCAGCAGACAGGGAAACGTTAGCATGCAGCCTTGAATGGGAATATTGACAAAACTGGGGCGACGGGGAGGGGGTATCGCCTACACCGCGGGATCCGTCACAGTCGCCAGTCCACGAAAACTCCCCACCCACCGAGATCGGGACCCCATGCCCCATCTCCGGATGGTGCCAGAGTATGCCCGGAATGCCATGGTGTGTGGCGTCAATGGAACAGTTGGGCAGATTGCGCACCAGATGGTGATAACAGCTTCGAGTTGGTCCCGGATAAGAAAAAAACGCCGCCCTCATGGTTGTTCGAGGTCACGTGTGATGGGCTTATTGCCGGTTATCACCGAGGGCGGTGAGGCTTGTGTGACAGGGAGGGTTACAGCAGGGTGCCTGAGAAACAAGGTGTAAAACTTTAATTAATATTGATTTTATCTGGAAATAGTTATTAGAACTTTAGATTATGGATCCTTGGATTAAATAACTATGCCCATGTAGAGCCCAAGATCGTGTGTGCTACAGGTATCTGAAAATGAAATCATTCTAATTAAAGCAGTATATATAGAACCTCTCTTGCCGTACACTTTCTCTACGGTATACTTGGCTTAGATGCAATGGCAGCAAGCGCGGCATCCAATCTTTATCACAGGCTAACTCAGGAGTCCAGTAGTCCTTACCAACATGGGGGACAAATGAGGAAGGCCGGTGGTGAAGACTAATATCAAATAAAGGAAGGGCTCTCACATCCTCGCCACTTCCCTAGGAGCTGTCATTACCCAACTCGAAGTCAATTGAGGCAGAAACAATATTGTGTGGCAATGTTCGTGGGTATACATCAACTTATCATCTCAGAAGCTATACTAGATCCCAATAGCCATGTCTTTTGACCTGTTCCTTATCTATGACACGCCATGGTGCCTGAAAAGAACTTTAAAATGTTAGAACACTGTGCCAACCCTAACATCAATCATCAATGCTTACCATAGGTGTCCTACCGTGTTCTGGAAACCGGACTTCCTCAACGACCATTATCTCCAGCAGCTCCGGGTATCTGACAATAAACTCTGACGTCAAACCCCACCCGCATCCGTTATTGAAGATATCGAAGAAATCCGGGCGAATTTGCAGTTCATCAAGCTGGTCACGTCCAAGAATCCCTTCGCCCCAAGGCCACCGCGCCTTCACACAGCAGCCTAGATAACCTGTCCATTCCCCGTAATCATACTTGTGCCAGTTTCCAGCCAGGTACGCACGCAGCTGCGGCCACAGTAGAAGGTCAATGCCAAAGGGATGCGCATGCTGGATCTGACCATAGTCGGATGCAGAAAGCTCGTGACGCACGCGAAGGTGGTGGGGCCTGGGTACACCCGCCATTTGATGTGGTTGTATGCTAGCTATCCCACTGCGAGACACTCCGCGTCACGGATGGCACGGGTCCGGATGGACTGGTGGATTGCGTCTGCCAGCCAGTTCAGCCGGGTTCCGTAGAGTAGAACCAATGGGGACAACTGGGGGGGACAAGTGGCAATCACTCCTGGGAGGGTGACCCAGAAGCATATGTGGGAGACGGAGGTGTTGTTCAAAGGCACCAGTGACCAGACAGAAGGAGCACTGGGTAGTGTCCCCCGGGCATGTGCGGGAGGTGGATGGTCGATCCCCGGTATTTCCTGCAGCCTTGCAGCGGTATCATTGCGCACGGAACTCGGATTTGTCGGTCCCGGCTGGCTAGCTTGCATTCCATCATCTTCGCCAGGCATGAGAGGCCTGACATCCGGGCTCCGCCTGCATCTTTCCCTCGAAGCGAGGTGATCGTCGTCGTCTCGCGAGCGGGGTATGTTTCGCAGAAATCATAGACGTGCGCTCAATTTCCCGTTCTCTTATCAGAGAGACTCCGTTTCATTTGGTCAGCGAGGATGAAACCTCTCACAGAAGGCTACTCTGTCTTCCAAAATTCGAATTCGCCGCTCTCGTTTGTCTCGCAAGGTTTGCTGGACATTTCTGTCCCGAAGACGCTTCGTCTCAGATGAGGTCAAAAGTACATTGTGTCTTTAATTGTCTGTGTCCATTTCACCATCCCGGTCCAGCCGCTGCACTGTTCGCTTTCTGCATGGAAAGTAAACGTTGCAGCAAGTGCTGCATCATGCAGCTGCAAATCAAGTGCTTATGTGGAGAAAATCAATGGGTTCAGGCTGCTTCGACATCATCCATGGGGAAACAATGATCCAAGATCTGCAACCACACATAGCTTGATTGGCTGAAGTGGTAGAGAAGTGGAGCGCTGATTCAGTGTCATCACTCAATATCCGCCATTAGAAAACGTTAAAGCCTCACCCGTGACGGGTCGGGCCCTATCCGTACCGCCGAGCTGGCCAATTTGAGATCATTGCATGTACATACATGTACCTGTTATTTCCCTGGACAACCTGATTCAGCTTGTGAAAGTGCCCCGCTCGATACCCCGCTTCTATTGACAAGAACACACCATGCTCGTTTCAAATCTGATATGCACGTACAGTGAAAATCATTCTCGCCTCGTAGGGATAGGCATCGGTCCTGGGCAAGCAATGCGGATGTGTTTGAGGAGTTAAATATCCGAGATGGCTGCGTGTCTTGTCCTGGCGTTTTTCATGACCTACAGCTTAAATATTGTTTACTGCGATCAATTCCAACAAATTCAATATGTTCCATCCTCTACTTATACCAGTAGCTCTTACAATTTTGATACTCTACTATTGCCTCAGCACCATATACTCACTTTTCCTTCACCCTTTGCGACATATCCCGGGACCTAAGCTGTGGCTTATCTTCCCCGTCATCCGGTACATATCAGCCATTCGAGGACGGCTAGATACTGATATATGTCACTTCCATGCACAATATGGCCCGGTGGTACGCCTCACTCATGACGAAGTCTCCTTTATCACGGCAGAAGCATGGAAAGAGATATACGGACACGGTCATCGCCAGTTGCCGAAAGTACTCAACTCAGCTTCCAACCCGAAGGACATCATCAGCTCCAACGACGCCGATCATAGTCGATTCCGCAAGGCTCTGTCTCACGCCTTCTCCGCCAAGGGCTTGCAAGCGCAGGAGCCCCTCATCAATAGCTATATCGACAAGTTGATTGCTAGACTGCAGGATATCGCCGAGTCTCAGCTCCCAGCCGATATGACCAAGTGGTACAACCTGGCCACATTCGACATCATCGGGGATCTCGCCTTCGGAGAACCCTTCGGCGGCCTCGAAAGCTCCAAGTATCACCACTGGGTCGCGACGGTATTCGAATCCGTAAAGCTGATCCCGTTCACCATGTTGAAAGACCAATATCCCATGATCTTCGGGCTCCTTTCTCTTTTCGTGCCTCAGACGCTTCTCGATGCACGCAAGCGGCAAGACGAGCACACCAGGATAACGGTGCAGAAACGGCTCCAGCATTCGTCGGCCGACGACCGCGCAGACTTCATGGACTCGATGCTGCGGCACCGTGGCGGCGAGAAGGAGGACGCTGCCTTGAGCGACGAAGAGCTCGTGGCCAATGCCAGCATCCTCATCATTGCCGGCAGCGAAACCACCGCCACGCTCCTTTCCGGCCTCACATACTGGCTCTTACGGAGCCCCGACGTCCTCGCAACCGTCACCGCCGAGGTTCGCTCCGTCATGAAGACAGAGGCCGAGATCACCTCCGCCGCCGTGGCTGCGAAGCTCCCCTACCTGCTTGCCTGCATCGAGGAGGCGTTGCGCATGTATCCTCCCGTGCCAACCGGACTGCAACGCATTACCCTCGACCCGATTTCCATCTCGGGCTACGACATTCCACCTGGTGTAAGTACACAGCGAATCTATTCTTGACATCATTAGCGAAGTAGTAGTAGTAGTCCAGCTAACAAGAGCCCATCTCCATCTCCACCTCCAGACCAAAGTATCAGTCCACCATATGTCCGCTTACAGATCCCCCATCAACTTCCACGCACCGGACCGCTTCATCCCGGAGCGATGGTTGCCAGACGCGAAGACCAATCCCAACTCGCCATTCTATTCGGATCGACGTGACGTCCTCCAGCCGTTCTCTGCGGGTCCCCGGAACTGTATCGGGCGGAATTTGGCTTTCGCCGAGATGAGAGTTATATTTGCGCGGGTGTTGTGGAGCTTTGACCTGCAGTTATGCGAGGAGAGTGTGCATTGGTGCGACCAGAAGACTTATACACTGTGGGAAAAGCATCCGTTGATGTGCAGGTTGTCTTTGAGGAGCTCGGATGCCCCATAGATGATGCTCTTGGAGGGGCTGTCGTTGGATTGAAGTAGCTTATGCAGTGGCTTGAGGAAGTTTATAGTGGGATAATCCGGGACTGAGCACGTATACCACTAACCGGCATCGTTGTTGTATTGCACGGAAAATATCCTTAGGGGGATTAGCTTCGTTTGATCGATTCTGAGTAGACGGATTGATAGACCAGACCATCCCGTACGTAGTCGTAATCAGTTCAATTCCGCTGGATTGGTGGCTCAGTGGGTTGATACAGTATCATTCCCCCAAATACTTACTCGGTCCACTCATGCCATCGGACTGATTCGAAGTTACCACATGCTCTATTGCCGCACGATGATATGTATGATGCTTGCCCAGAAGACTCAACTCGAGGTGCATCCTCGAGTGGCAGAGTTACTTTGTCCTGGGGGCCCGTCTGGATCGAGGTTGATAAGAGAGTGTTTTGTGTAGCGTACTGTACTGTATTTCCCCGCTAGCCAGCAATTTCGGCTAAAGCCTCAATCGCAAGTACAGTGAAGTTCAATAATCGATGTCAATGTATAATTATGTGAGCGACAATAGTGACCCTGGTACATCAAGTAATTCCTCCACAGTGTAGGCAAATGTTCATTGGAAGTGTTCTATATGCATATGTTCTCAGGCTGGAAATTCCCAGTCATTGAGTGTGTCAGAGCCTGGAGACTGTCGTCTATCGCTTAACCAGACTTGAATCCTTATCTCGGTGATTCATGGCACCCCACCCCCTTGACAGCCTATAGGAGGTTCTCCAGCACCCACAGAACGGAACAGCAATAAACCCGGAGCGGTAGCGAGAACAGGAGTTCTTGGGTCAAGTTTAGTGCGGGACTCCGATTCCGCTGGCTCGGCAGAAGAGACGCACTCGATGCCTGCCCCTACGTCAGAGCCAGGAGGTGCCAACAAAAAGGGAACAGGGTTAGAAATGCCTCAATCCAAGGCAATCCCATGTCTGCAAGCGAGACTGTCATTTGTGGAAGATACGGTCGAATAGATGAGATCTCCTGATCGAGTACGAGTATCAGATCTCTTGCGCGTGGCCATGAGGTATATTCTCATCCTCGCTCGATAGCGAGGGTTCCCGATGTGGCGTGCATACTAATGAGGGCTCTCGATTGGTGCATCTGGGTAGGATCAGCCCACATCAGATACCCGAGCGGGTGGGTGGGCTGTGTGCCTGGATGACGATGATGGTGAGGGTGTTGGTGATGGTTCTACTGAGTACTCGTACAACACTATGAAACCTACATTCTACGCACGGTGTAGTCTGAAACGACATCCCACCGATGTCCGTTGCCTGACACAACCCATCCTGGAATCCAGGTTGGTGCCAGTGCCGGTGCAAGCGAGCTGGACGAGCATCTGACAGCGGACATCGCCGGTGGTCCGGTGAGACACGTGACCTGGTTTGAGCGGTTTGCAGACCGGATACCCGAAAGGAGACAGAACAGAGTTGGCCGGGCCTCCAGGGGAAAAGCGAAAATGCGACCGCGCCCTCATCAGCCCTGCTTCTCTTCCCTTCCAGATCCTCATATACTGCCCGGTGTTGCGCGATCCTTGACCTGGTCGATTCTTCCTCCTCAGTCTCCCTGAAAAACCATCCAGCAACCAGCAACCAGCAACCAGCAACCATGGCTTCCACCTCAGGTGAGTGAGAGAACGTTTGGTAAACAAAGATGCCAAGAATAGCGTCCATCCTCAACGTGCACCTGCGAAATCGGCGACCGCCCGCCCATTCTGCCTTTTTCACCTCCATTTCCCTTTCTCCCTCCCCAGCTGAGCTTTGTCCTTGTCGTTGCACCTTGTGTCCGCGCTGCTGGTTTTATCCTCCAAGTTAAACCCAAAAATTGTTTGACGAGAGCTGGATCACGGCCGACGTGTATTTTCTCCTGGGTCGTTCCTGGTTACCGTCGGGGCATCAAGTGTGACTCAAACGCTGTTCCCCACCCACCCCAACAATGTCTTCCTCCATACACTGTTTCTCTTCCACCCTCACAAACCTCACCCGGCTTGCTCCTCGATCGCTACCCTCATATTCCACATCAAGCATGTCACAGCGTCTGGGAGCCAGCATGTTGCGTTCTTCTTTTTCCCGCGTCATGCGCCCCTCCTTCCAACCAGCCGCGGCTACCCGATGCCTCTCAACCACCAGGCGACAGGCCTGTGCTAACACGCCTGCTTCCCCCTCAGATCGCTTCATGTCCGCCCTGCACCAGAACAAGAACTGGGCCGCGAAGATTGCCAAGGAGGACCCCCAACTGTTCCCCACGCTCGCCGTAGGTCAGCAGCCCGAGATCCTGTGGATCGGGTGCTCCGACTCGCGATGCCCTGAAACCACCCTGCTGGGCCTTAAGCCCGGCGACGTATTCGTGCACCGCAACATCGCCAACGTGCTGCACGCCAGCGACCTCAGTTCGTCGGCCGTGATCGAATACGCGGTCAAGCACCTGCGCGTCAAGCACGTAGTGGTGTGCGGCCACACCAGCTGCGGTGGCGTCGCAGCCGCGCTGGACAACAAGCAGCTGGGCATCCTGGACCCGTGGCTCATGCCGCTGCGCCAGCTGCGCGAGCAGCACCTGGAACTGCTCAAATCCCTCTCCACCGACGAGGCCAACCTCAAGCTAGTCGAGCTGAACGTACACGAAGGTGTCAAGACGCTGAAGCAGAAGAGCGTCGTGCTGGACGCCATCCAGGAGCGGGGCCTGCGCGTCCACGGCCTGATCTATGATGTCGGCAGCGGCATGCTCCGCGAGCTGGATACCAACGAGCCCGAGGAGGCCATCAAGGCGCGTCTCACTTCGTTCAAGACCGATGTCTAGCGAGGATCGATAGGATGGACGGGGTGTTTATTGTGATGGTGGGGGGTTTCCGGTGTTGGGTTCTTTGTGTGTCTGGGTTCAGAGGAGTGTCGTGTGCGTCGTCGTGTTCATTTCAGCGAAATCCGTCGGATCTTGGAATTTTTGTTGTTGTATTCAATCGCACCTTATTGTCTGCTTCTCGTGAGCGAGACGGGACCTGCCTATATTTGGGTTAATCAAGCCTTCTTCTTGTTCTCCTGTTTAGACGATCATCCTGATGACTCACACTCATCGTAAATTGCACCAGACACGTCTGCGTCCAGCACAGATGGCACACACCATCTTGACCTCAGTGAGCATGACTCGCAGTAGAGTAGTAAGAGTCGAGCATGAATCCAAGTGAACCGGAGATCAAAAATCCAACCTGTATAGCATCGAAAGGAAAGAAGGAAACGAAGCAGCGTGAGAAACGAATTCGAAAATCCTGCAGAAGAAGCCGGAGAATGTGTGATCGGGCACAGCCTGAGACCCTAGGTGAGTGACTGACGGGGGGGATGGATTAGTTCATTAGTTAATAATGCGTGTGTTCCAGGCTGAATCAACTTCTCCGCAGCCTTAATCATCGTGGCCCATGTCCCAATCAGGCAGGCCCGGGCATTCGAGTGGAACTGTGCTGGCTGGATGGGGTTTAGACTCGGCCGAAGCGGCAGTTCTTCGGAGGTGGACTATTTGCAGTGGGTTTAGTATGACGAGGTCTTAGTATTCATACATTCAGGGTAATTTATTGGGGTTCTTCGAGTCTAGATACATTGAGTCATGATTCGAATTTGTATCAACAAGAGATGCTGTCTTGAATGTCTTTACTCTGTGAGATGGCCGGGAGGGTGTGCTCTGCTCGGAATTGCGAGTCATCGGTCGGGTAGTCAATGCAAGCACCCGACCCGCGCAGCCTAAGGCTGAAACAAACCTCAATGTACTGTACCGGTAGAGCAAACAACGTCTGAACTACGGTGTGAGTCTCTACAAAATGCATAAATACCCCCAATCCAATCTATCAAGAACGAGTCAACGTCAAGAGTCTATCTCTGACTCTTTCGGACCTTTAGACCCGCGACGTGACGGGTCATCTTCCTCCAGTTCGACAGGTGCAGCACCAGCACCAGCACCACCCCTCTCCACGGTATGCTTCCCCCCCAAAACACCCCGATAAACCTCCCTCTCCTCCCCCTTCAACCCCAACCCAGAGGGATCCCTACTCCTCAAGAACCGCTCAACCCTCTCATCCAGCCCGCCGCCCCCATTCTCCTTCTGCGCAGCAACCGTCTTCTCGCGCCGCGCATTGAGAAACTGTTCCGATTGCTCCGTAACCTCCCACAAGCGATCCTCATACCCGCCGCTCAACCGACTAATCCACGACGCCTGCAGCGCGCCACCCAGCAGCGTCAGCAGCACCAGAAACACCACGAAAGTTCGGTTGTCGACCATGTGCTGCTGGCGGCCGCGGTGGCGGTTGTGCCAGCGCTCCCAGTCCTCCCAGGTGGCGTTGGCGAAGATGGGGCCGTAGTCGCGGGAGCCGGGGCGCGCCCATGGCGGGATGTTCTCGTCTGTTGCTGGGGGAGTGTGTTCGGTGTGCGGGCGGTGGACGTTCCAGCCTGTTCCGAACTGGTCGTAGGCGGCGCGGCGGGACGGGTCGGAGAGGAGTTCGTGCGCGGCGACGAGGATGTGGTAGCGATGGATGCGCAGCTCTGGGGTTAGGTCCTTGCTGAGCGGGTGGTTATGGCTTGGTCGGTCCGGGTGGTAGATCTTCACGAGCTCGTAGTACCTGGTTTTCGTGTAGGGTGCGCTGCGGTCGAGGTGGAGGAGTTCGTACGGCGTGAAGGTTGGGGTTGTTGGCCATGTTAGGTCGGGGTGATGGTGGTGCTGGTAGTGGTTGTTGGTGCTATTGGTGCTGCTGTTGGCGTAGTAGCGCTGTCGCGGGATGGAAAGGTAGTGTGGTGGCGGCGTTGATGAAGAGCCGTAGCTTGCGTTCAGTAACTGTAGCCCGCCGAACCGGATCGCAACATAATTCCGGAGCATGGCGGCATGGTTTCGTCAGGAGAGGACGATAGAAGTCTTCTCTCCTCTACTGGTCTGCGGGGAATTCGGCGGTGGTGGAGTGATACAAAGCCTCCCCTCTCCGGGACGCTCGGCCATCGATGAAGCAAGCATAGCCCGAGCGGGAGGCCCCCGTCACGTGCAACTAGCTCATCAAGCTCCGATCACTCCAACTCGCGCACCACTCCCTCATCCTCATAAATTACTTCAATCAACCAGCACAAATGCCAGACTCACCAGACCACACCACCCGAAGACGCCACCGCTCCGCATCCGGCTCGCCCGCCCCGCCCCGCGATCGCCGCGAGCGAGCGCGCGATTCGTCGCGCGACAGCAGATCCCGCCGCCACGACAGCCACCGCAGCTCGCGACGAGACAGCTCGCGCCGACGAGAACGCCGACGGTCGTCCCGCAGCCCCACAGACCGACAGCGGAATCGAAGGGACGACGACCACCGGCGCAGAGACCGGGAAAGAAGCCCCAGGGAGGACCGGGACCGACGACGCAGACACCGTGACGAGGACGACGACAACGACTCTTACCGAGAATCCTCGCATCGCCGACGGCATCGCGATCGCGACGACGACCGCAACAAATCCTCTCGCCGACACCGCGATGGCGGCCGCTCACGCTCGCGAAGTCCCGCCCCAGTCCGCTCGGGCAAACCGCTCCCCTCACAACAAGACGCCTACACGTCATCCGATCTCGTGCCGCAAGACGGCAGCGCGCCGGTAGTCGAGAAGGAGAAAGCGAATTTCGGTCTGTCGGGCCGTCTGGCGGCGGAGAGTAACACCGTCAACGTGAACGGCGATGCCGTGGTCCTCAAGTACCACGAGCCGCCTGAGGCGCGGAAGCCGCCGGCCAAGGACGCCTGGCGGCTGTACGTGTTCAAGGGGCAGGAGATGTTGGAGGTGGTGGAGCTGAATGTGCGCAGTTGTTGGCTGGTGGGCCGCGAGCACTTGGTGGTTGACTTCCCGCTGGAACACCCCAGTTGTTCGAAGCAGCACGCCGCGATCCAGTTTCGCTACGTGGAGAAACGGAATGAGTATGGGGATAGGATCGGCCGGGTGAAGCCCTATATTATTGATTTGGAGAGCGCTAATGGCACGACCGTGAATGGCGATGCGATCCCGGCCGGACGTTTCGTCGAGATCAGGGACAAGGATGTGCTGCAGTTTGGCATGAGCTCGAGAGAATACGTCCTTATGCTGCCGAGCCCGGAGTAGGCCTATACCTGGACGATGATTGATCGACTCATTCTCATGAGGCTTCAATTTGAATCATCTGGAAATCCATCTCGGCGCTTTAACACTACTCTGGGTGGATTGGCACAGTCCCCTCACCCGCTCACACCCCTGCAGGCTGCAGCTTGCAGACCAGTTACAGCCAAGAGAGTGTCCAAAAATACTCACATTCTGTCCTCGCCTTGGGACAGGTGTATGATAACAGTCCAATGACCAAAGGCGGTGTATCAAAGCGCATCGAAGCCAACACAATGACACCGACGTACGCACAGGACTAGGGAAGCTACAAGGCCCAAGAAACAGATAGACAATGCCAAGCATGTATGAAATTAGCCAATGTATGCAACGAGATATCAATAACTCAGTAAACCTCCATGCCATGAATCGCCATGCACTAGGAAAATGGAAATCATAGGTATATGAAATTGGGTCACGAAGAACGGAGAGACCGCGGACCGCTCAGAGAAACACCACAATCTCTCCCCGCTCATTCATCTTGAGACGCAAGGTCCGCCACAGTTCCTTTTCGTCATCGATTCTCCGCTCGCGATCCGCGCGACTGCGACCCTGGTCGCGTCCCCGATCGCCATCGAACTCATCGGTGAAGTCCTTGTGGAATCGTTTCAGGACCTTGTTCACCGAGAACCCGCGCTGGCTCTCGGGGCCCTTGGTCACCAAAGACAAGAAGTGGGTCGCCATCTGCCGTTGCAAGCCATCCGGCACCGAACTCTTGGGGTAAATCGCCACCTGGCGGCCGTCCTCGTCGTGGTGGGAATCGGGGTTTTCAATCTGCTTCTGGCGTCGCGAGGGCCGGTCTCCCTCGGTCTGAGCGCTGCTCTTGCGCTTGGACTTCTGGGCGTCGGACGGCGCAGCGGTCTTGATATCGCCGTTTTCGCGGATCTTGTGGGTCTTCTTCGAGCGGCGGGTCTCCAGCTGGCCATTGGCACTGCTCCCAGAAACGGAGGAACCCCCAAGCATTGAGGAGACGAACCGTTCAGCACGATTCTTCATCGAAATTCCCAAGCCGGCGTCGGCATTGTTCTCCTTCGCGTCACGTCGAGAACGCTTGATGGGGGACGAGGTTTCTTGGTAACGCCGGCGAGAGTCACGCCCCTCCTCATCGTCCAGCGACGGGGATCGGAGCATCCGGTTCAAGCCTCCGGTCAGTCCGGAGTGGTTCAGCATCGGGGTGCCTGGGTGGTTGACAACGCTCGACGGGGCATCCAACATCGGGGTGTCCGCCTCAGGGTCGTGATCTTCGGTGCGGCGCTTGCGCTTCTTCTCGCTCGTAGCACCCTCAGCCTTGGAAGAGCGATCCTTCTTCTTCTTGGGTGCAGGGGTCATGAACTCCATTGAGAGATTGGGAGCCTTGTTGTCGTAAGGCGACTGGTTGATAGGACCAGAGCCGTACGAGAAGCCGTTCTCCTCGTACGCGACGTCGTATGCCTTGTTGTCGTCATCTCCATCTGTGTCGACGCGAGCCAGCGACTTAGTCGCCTCGAAGACCGAAGGCGCGTTGGCGACCATCTTCATCTGCTCTTTGTTCTCGTTCAGAGAGACCTTGGAGGCATTAGGAGTGCCTTCCGGGACAAGATAGTCGAAGACGTTGACCGGCTTGTCGGTCTTCCCTTCAGCGCGCGGAGTCTTCTCCACACCGGCTGGCGGAGGGCTGGGAGCCGGTGGCGGGAGGTTATCAGTGTCGGTCCCATCCTCCACGTAGGGCGCACGATGGCCTTGAGGGGTCTGGTTCGCGTTCTTGTTCTGGTGTTGGTTTTGGTTCTGGTTCTGTCTTCCGTTGTTCTGCCCTTTCCGTTGGTTGTTCTTGGCCGGCTTCTCTCTGTACAGGGCACCTTGATATTTCTGCGCCTCGGACATGCAGGACTACGGAATGGAAGTCAGTCTTGGGCAACACAAAATAAAATGCCAGTAGCTAATCCTCGACGAGAACGATGACAAAATATCATGGGAAGTTTCGACGTACCGTGTGCGATCTGTAGCTAGTGCCCTGGAAGTGGACCATGCAGTCGATACAAGTATAGGAAGCGCCGCGACATTGGTTGCGATGAGGGTCGAGCTTCTTCTTGGTGAGAATATCACCACACGCCTATTTTGGTGGTTGTCGCATGTTAGCAAACACGATTGGCCGTGATCGAAAAGGCACTCGCTCGATCAACGAAGTTTTCAGTGTCGCGCGACTCACCTCGCAGGAGAAGGAAACCATTTTCTCGAGTGTTACTGGATTGAACTGCGATCTGATCGGAAAGCCGTTGCGCGAGTTGAGAATGCGACGGTAGAGAAGGAAAAAAAGAAGAGGAAAATCAAAAATCCGTTGGATGGGTCCAGCACAATTAAGCTAGACTTTCGGAGGACCCGCACTGGACCTGACGGGGACTGGATCTGATTTGAAGACTTGAAGAAGGGAAGACTAAGGCCGGTAGACTAACAGAGGCGGCGCGCGATGAACCGCGGGTTGACTGACTGATTGATTGACTGACTGACTGTTGTCCGGGACAACAACAACGCGAAACACGAGGTCGTACTAAGATGACAGAAGATGGAAGAAGCAACGGAGGGGAGTCAAGCAATCGCGTGGGGAGAGAATCTGCAGAGAAACCCTGCGTTTGAGAATTCGAGGGCGTGGCAGCCTTGCGCAATGCTTTCGACCCCTTCCTTCTCTTTTCTTCCCCCGGCGCGTCTCTTGCAGCGGAACGAATTGAAGCCGATTGATTCAAAACAGGACAAGAAATTCCCAGTAACTTTCAACGTGCACTATTCCTCTCGGAGACTAGTCAGTGGCTGCCTTCCGATTCAGGCATCAATCATCCTTTCCCCCCTCAATGTAACAAGAAGAAGATGCAATGTACGGAGTAATGTTGTATAGTATCGACCAGAGACTCAAGTCCACCTTCGACACTCGCTCGAGGAAAACTCTGCATCTCATCAAGGCCTCCATTGCAGCCAGTCCGATGACCTGCCTTGAGTTAAGTAGTGAAGGAAGGACAAGGAGGTGTGGCGCTTGTGCATCGAAACACCAACACGGACTTGTCAGGAGACTGAGTGCTTTGCAGCCAGCCCGACTATTCAACCAGTCGCCGCTCTCCTCCACCCTTCCTCCCAACCTATTAGTGGGTATAGCGCCTGCGCGCGAAGGGCGCGACGCCATCCCCCGGACGATAAAAGATACTTAGCCAGAGAGATACGAAGTGGCCTCTTCTCGAGCGTGCTCTCAACCGCCCTTCTCATAAGATTGGTGTGCGGGGATCGCCGGTCTGGAGCGCATTTAAACTTCCAGCCCGAGGTCAAAGTCTACAGTGCAGCCCGCTAAGAGTCCAGAGACACAGTGCTCTGACTGGACATGGCAGATCGCTATATATAGCGCTCATCCACAAGAAAGTACCAGCAACAGGTGGTATGCGCCGCAAACATTCCGAAGCGGGTTTCAGCCTTGTCTTCTCAAACAGAAGCCATTGGGATCTGCCATCTGGACACTACACTTCTGATTGGAATTTATGCTGCGTACAAGCTCAGGAGAATCCTCTCACATCTAGGGGCGACCTTAAGGTGCATTGTACTTTTGCACGCATGGTCAGCCGTGCCTGTCATGAAGGTTCCATTCCAGTCATGCGCTCGAGTCTGCATACCCTTCACACCACTCATGCAGCTTCCACACCCCTCTACCCGCACCTGCGCACAACCTCGCTGCTATAGTGCGAAGTGTTGATGAACTCACTCAGGGTTTGTTTTCATCCAAAATTTGTCCGTGCACAGCTAGAAGCCATGCGTCTATGCCAGGGCAGCTATGCGCATCAGGAGTCAGACGGCCCGTACCCAGGCTACTTCGGCTACAGGGACCACAATGGCGTCATTGCTTCTGTTGTCCGCGTTGATGTCGGATAATAAACCTGTACTACACTGAATGCCCAAGGCTTTGGGCGGCGAGTGAAACAGCCACCACACGATCGTCACTGCAACGCCAGCCCCTCGACCAGAAGATCTTTGTGTCGGACAGCCCTCACGGGACCATGGTATATGCGAATTTTGGAATAATAAACACTAGAACAGTATATAGAGCAAAAGTTATGGTGCACGAACCGGCTCGATGCACCCAGCGATCCGGCACTGGTGGATTATGTGTAGTAGATGGTAAGTCACAAGGAAATGGAATGGGTCGGTGGTGTCAAGACTGGGGTGCACAGAGTTCATCCTCGAGTGGTCCTAGATGGATCTGGTCAGCAAGGCATCCATGATCATGGAATACGAGCGGAGCACCCACGGTTCCTTGTTAATCTCGACGGGGGGTGGTGTGCCATCGCCCTCGGCCTCCCTCCGGCCACTAGGCAGATCCTTGTTCGTAGTCGCCTCCTGGTCCTCGTCCTCTTCGTCCTTCGCACAACCGCAATCGTAGAAGTCGCCGATGTTGTTGCAGTCGAACTCCGGCTTCTCGAGCATGATGTTCACTTCGTTGTGGATGAAACACCCCCATCCGGCCGCTGCATTGCGTGACGACACCTGTGGGGGGTACTTTTTAAGGTGTCCTTGGAAGTGCGAGGCGCATTCGCCACTAGGAACGATGCAGTCAGTATGCGACGGCATGGGATGCTGGAGATACGAGTGGGTGGTACCAGGGGTAGAGTCGCGCAAAGAGATAGATGAAGGAGCGTAAGGTTTCCTGTTGCTCCTCGGTCGGGTCTTCGGGATACCGAGCCAGCATGGTATGGAAGTATTTCCACGTCGCACGGCCTAGTTCCGCCCTATAGTTTTCCACAAGTGATTAGCATCAACGAGATATGCAGGCTAGTTTCAAGCACGCTGGGAGTCATACTTTGCGGTCGCATTCCCTAGCTTGGGCATGACCACCTCCCCTTTGATCAAATCATCCTTCGAGGCCACGGCCGGCGCGGACTTGTCGAGGTGGCCGGGGGCACGAACGGCGGGACTCGGCGGGCCTTGAGGCTGGATAAAGAAGAGAAAGATTAGGAAGATCGTAATGAATGCGCCGGCAAGGAGTTGCCGGGTGATTTGGCGATGTGCCATCGTGGAGTGGCTGAACTGCGCCCACGATCCACTTGCACGTTGAAAGACGCATGAAATTGGGGAAGACAGATCGCCGCATGATTCTGGGATGATTGACAGCGGTCGGAGCCGGGACAGGGCTGACCGCCTTCACACGGCAGAATCAGGCTATGGGAGCCCCTTAAGACTACTATGATACTCGAGTAGGGTCGAGAAAAAGGCTTAGCTGGATGGTAGTAAGACCCACTCCAATTCGATATTTAGTTCATACAACCACGAACGAGGACGTAATTTTCCCGTACCTAGTAGTAGCTGGACGCCGCAAGTCAGCCAACGCCTTGCGACTATTGCTCGAGTTTGCAGAATCGCCGGCATCATTCGGGACAAACTCTTGTGGCCCGTCACCAGTACACGCTTCCTCTTCCTTGAATTTCTCCTCGGGCTACACCCTCTTCAGATGCCTCACTCCTTGTTTGAAGCGGGAAGCATTGAGTATCTCCGGCATCGTCTTGGGCTTGATGTTCTCAAATAGATTTTCGTCGTCCAATGATCTTCCCAGTAGTACTTCCCCTCCGATGTAATAATATACTCCATCTCTCCGAATAGAAGAAGGGGATTGAAAGAAGCAAACACAAGAGACTAAAAGGTACATTTTCATTTGTTGTCTCGGCGCTTAATGTATCCTGCGATGATTCACTCTTTGCTTCTACCGAGAATTACTGTTGCTGTTGATATCTTCACCCTCTTCCCATTTTCCTGCAATACCACCTCACTCCCTCGTACACATGATTCTCAGAACGCCCCACTGGTGGTTGCACGGGAATACTCGGTAGCCTCAGTTCACTGTCCTAGATTGTGACTGAGTACGTGGACGACCGGTATGAAACCGTTTCCCCAACCTAGCTGTGCTGGTAACCTTGTGCCGAACCGCGAAAACGAGGAATGAGGATTAGTGGGAGACAGACTCAGGAATCCGGGTGATGTCACGCTGGCGGTGAATTGGACTTTGACAGCTGATAGTAGAGAAGTATTGTCGTAGATGGCGCACGAAGAGACACAAACTGCAAGGAGGGCATAACCAGAGACTATGCTGTCAGCATTAGCCTCGGCTGTTGTGCTCTCTGACAGGCAATCAGCCGTCCCTATTGCGGTGACGGAAACAAGTGGCGGATTCTAGAAAGATGTTGATGGGCCATAATGTTGAGACGAATCGGCTACCGAGTCTTAAAGGCCACTCGGATCAGCTCAGTCGAGCCTTGCGTCATGGGACAGCTCTTAGTAGTCCAGCCTCACCGTAAGCCGATCAGGGTGGCATACGCCCCAAGACTCAGGGCTGTGAGTATCACCACCACGTTCCCGCTGGTCCTGAATTTGTGACGATTGATCCCGTCCTCGCCCACCTCGGAAAAGAATTGCCGATTGCCTTGCTGGCGACGGAACAGACCGATGATGAGTACGCCCGTCCCATAGATGGCAAACAGAGCCCCCGTGCTGTAGAATTCGCTGGTGAAGATCTTGAGCACGACCAGAGCGAAGGAGAACTGGGAGAGGGCGGTGCGGACGTAGGCACCTTCGAAGGTTCGTTGTGCAGCTCGAACTTCAACCATCTCGTCGGAGGTGAGTGCCACCGTGCGGGCCCGGTGCATTCGCAACCGGTAGCGATCTGCCGCGCGACGCTGCGGGAGGGGGTCAGTATGAAGTGTGAGACTGGCAAAACGGCCCGTTCAACATGGTAAAAGTATGAAGGGGTAGCGAGAGGCCTAGAAGAGCCATGCCGTTCGACGCACCTCGAACATCTTGCTGCGTCATACAGGTTTCTTATCAGTTTGTCCTATAAAAAGAGGATGAGCGGTGCGACCCCGCAGATGCAGAGTTGACGGCTTCCCAAAGCCACCGACCGAGTCGTCTCTAATGTTATCAGACCGATGTTTTCAGGAAAACTTGGAGAACATCTTCCTTGCTGCTTCTTGAAAATTGAGCGATCGAATGCAGAGAGGGAAAGAGAGAGTCAGCTGGTTGACCGCCCAGTTAGGTCATTTCTTTCTCTGTTTCCGCTCACGTGGACCAGCTGCAGCTGGAATTGGCTTAGTTTCTGGAAGCGATATCGCATCAGTCCATTGGACATGTCCCGCAACACATCGCGTGTTGACGATGTTTCTGCGAGTTCTGGCGAGTCTTGCGATGCCACACAGACTGTATGTAGGTATGCAGGTTACTAAAGCCGCGAGCCCCCACGTAAGATTTGTGGTTTGGAGTTGTGCTGAAAGTTGAAGTAAGGGGAAGTGAATTCCAACGATGCAATCAGCCAGCCAGCCTGGTTTCTCCACCAATGACGTTTCTTCTGTCTCTAATCCGCACTGTCAAAGCCCGTCGGCTATCGACATTCCCCAACTCGGGCGGAATCCACCGCCTCCCCCATCTTTTGAACGCTTATCAGCTCTCTCGGACTTGAAGCCGATCATCAACTTCTCCAGTTCTTTCCTGCTCGGTTACTAAAATGGGGGTCTAGGCATAGCAAGGCCTCACCCAATTTGCTTGGTCCGGCCACTGCATGCCGCCCCAACTCTCACTCCTGGGCTACTCTGCTTTTCTTCACTTTTCGTCTTCTCCTCTTCTCTTATCGCTCCTCCTCTTCCCTTCTCCCCCATTCTGCCCACTCCATTGTCTGTCATTCTCGATCGGTGGCTGAGCTCTGCGATCCGTCAACATGAGCAAAGTATTTGATGCGGCGGAAGGTACGTTGACTCCCTTCCCACTATCATACATTATACACTCAGTCTTGGGTAAACTATGCCGACCGGACTGATGGCTAATTTTCGCTTCAGTCGCAAAGCACAACACACCCGAGAGCTGTTGGGTAATTCTTTATGGTAAAGTCTACGATGTACGGGCGACCTTAAGCGATCTCCGCATGTCTCAACCCCCATACATAATTACTAACTTCACTCTTGCTACAGGTCACCGACTTCTTATCGGAGCACCCTGGCGGTGCTAAGATCATTCTCAAGCTTGCCGGCAAAGATGCCACCGAAGAATACGACCCCATTCATCCTCCAGGCATTCTAGAGGAGAATCTCAAGCCCGAAGCCATCCTCGGGACCGTCAACCCCGACACACTCCCTAAAGTACAAGCAGAGCCCGCGCCAGAAGCAGCAGAAGTGGAGGGTCCGCTACCGATGGAATCTCTTCTGAATATGGACGATTTCGAACAAGTCGCCACCAAAAACATCAGCAAAAAGGCCTGGGCCTACTACTACTCCGCCTCGGACGACAAGGTTACGAAGCATTTCAACACCGAAGTCTACCGGTCGATCATCCTCCGACCGAGGGTATTTGTTGACTGCACCAAGTGCGACCTGGATACCACCGTACTGGGTCACAACCTGGGGATGCCCATCTATGTATCCCCCGCCGCCATGGCTCGCCTGGGCCATCCTGCGGGTGAAGCCGGTATCGCGGAAGCGTGCCGGAGCTTTGGGGCCATGCAGATCATCTCCAACAATGCCTCCATGACGCCGGAGCAGATCGTGCAAGACGCCGCGCCGGACCAGGTCTTCGGATGGCAGCTGTACGTGCAGGTCGATCGCAAGAAGAGCGAGACGATGCTGGCGCGCATCAACAAGCTCAAAGCTATCAAGTTCATCGTTCTCACCCTGGACGCTCCGGTGCCCGGGAAGCGCGAGGATGATGAGCGTGGCAATGCAGTCGGGGCATCGGCACCGGTGGCCAGCGCCGCGATGGCGGCGGATAAGAAGGCCGCGGGGGAGTCGGCCCAGCTGGGCGGCGTGGGCCGGCAGCTGTTCGCCGGCACCGATCCCTCGCTGACGTGGCAGGAGACGCTGCCGTGGTTGGCAAAGCAGACTGATCTGCCCATCATCCTGAAGGGTCTGCAGACGCACGAGGACGCTTACATTGCGTCGCTTCACACCCCCCAGGTGAAGGGTATTATCCTGTCGAACCATGGCGGTCGCGCGCTGGACACAGCGCCTCCGGCGGTCCACACGTTGCTCGAAATCCGGAAATATTGCCCCGAGGTCTTTGACAGGCTGGAGGTCTGGGTGGATGGCGGTATCCGCCGTGGTACGGATGTTGTCAAGGCGCTCTGTCTCGGTGCTAGGGGAGTTGGTGTTGGCCGTCCGGCACTCTGGGGACTCGGTGCCGGTGGTGTTGAGGGTGTGAAGCGTACTCTGCAGGGTAAGTCCCTCACCGTCTTGGCTCAAATTGTTACTAATTTCATCTGTAGTTCTGTCCGATGAGACAAAGACTTGCATGCGCTTACTCGGTGTTGAAAGGGTCGAGGACCTGGGTCCTCAACACGTAAGTTTTCCTTCAGCTTGGTCCACATTCTCCTAGCTTACAATTGCAAAACAGATCAACACCCGTATCGTCGAGCAACAGATCTACGATGGCCCTTCGGGCTTAGATAGTGCACGGAAAGCATTCCGCGCGAAGTTGTAGCCAGATCACTTAATGCAGTACGATTTCTTTCCTATGATTTATCCTTTCATAGCCTCATCATGATGCGCTGGAAGGTTGCTTGATCACAAACCGGTTCAGATGAACATAGGGACCAGGCTGGGTGGCATTCGTGACTTTGTTATGCTACTGTCGATACCTTGAAACATTTCCGTAACAAAGCTTATTGTATTCCAATCTTTACCTTGTCATTAGCCGATCTTTTGGATACTCAAACAATCCATTTATCGACATTTTTCGAGCGTGATGCCTTTGTGCATGACCTGCTCTGCGGCCAAACTCGTTGGGGTGGCGTGACTGGGGTTCCTTTGTCAGGGAAAAGCGAAGTTCCATCGTCGAAGGAAGGAAAGCAACCTATCTTCCTTTTGTCGGTGCCCGTCGTTGAGTCTTTCACTTCTTTCACCTCCCAACGACAATACAAATACATTGTTTTGGGGGACAGATCGTTGACATCATATTTCCTCGAACCCGCAGCTTCCTTTGCCTTGAGGATGCAGCATGGCTGGCTTGCTTTGCCATCGTCGAGGCTTGGGGAGTGTCGTTGGGTTCGCGTGAAGGTGCGACCTCCCTGTTCATTTTTCCCAAGCTAACACCAGTCTCGTTCAGTCAAACTACCATGATTCGAGTGATAGAGCCCCCAAAGTGTTCTACCAGACGGCCTACAAGCAACAATGACGATGTCCTCGAAAACTTCCTTTCGACCGGACGAACGCCTCGTTCAAAGGACGATTGTCATTGTTTTTAGGAGCCTTGTGCTCATTCTTTCGACAAAGCATCTTTATCTCCATTGTTGAATTAACCTCACAAGGTGATTATCGACTCGAAAACGGGAGCCCAACCAGTTTCTGGAGACATTCAGATAAATTGAAGACGATATCCTGAACATGAACAGCAGTCTTCTCATACCTATATAGTAACAGAAAAACGTGTTTGATAGCACCTGGCCAACATAACCGTGCTACACAACACCCTGATACGACAAAATACAATAGCAACAAAACCATGTCAGAAGGAGAGAAAAGATCTAGTAGCCAAGCTGGCCTCACAGAGGACGAACATGGGGACAGCTTGGCCATCCACGTTGACGCTGACGTCAATAATCAAAATGGTAGTGGTGGTGACGACAGCGAAGTCGAGAGACAGCTAGTCTCCGCCTTGGGCGAGGTCAGCGGCAACCGGCAGAAGACCGTCCTCCCGCCTCCCGACGTCGGTGATGCAGGCATCTCCGACGAGGAAGTGCACGGGGCGGACGGCCACGAGTCGTCGGCTCATGAAGGGGACGATGAGAGAGAGACTACGCCGCCGCCGGGAGCTGAAGACGATGACAAGGAGGAGAATTGGCAGCCGACTGCGCAGGAGCAGACGGTGAATGCCGAGAAAAGAAAGGCTTCCGATGCGGAAGGAGAAGATGAAGAAGAAGAGGCAGCAGCAGCACCGCTGCAGGCCCCGAAAAGGAAGATCAAAAGGCGCAAGAAGTACGAGGCGGAGGCGGATCATTCCGCCGCGATTCGAGCCAGATACGAGAAGATGCGGGAGTCACGGACTCCCATTGCTTGCGACCGTTGTAAGAATCTCCGGAAGGAGTGCACAAGTGATATCGATGGCTGTCTCCAATGCAAAGCGGCGGGGAAGGAATGTATGCAAACCGACCCCGTCACTTTGCGAACGGAGAAGCGCGGAGATTCGCTCAGAAAAGATGAGTTGATTCACATACTGCGTGCGGAGAATCGCAAACTGCGCGAGGTCATTAGGCGGTTGGAATACCAGGTCCAGCTTCAAATGCGAGGCCAGATCAATGTAAGTTACTCTGCCGCTTCAATCATTCGCCCACAGTCTAACCCGAACGTGTTTGGTATGAAGCCTCTGGGCACTTACCAGTTTCAGCCACGCTACAGGAATCGCACTCCTAGTCCCCCCGGTAGCTCACCATGGAGCAATGCAACCCCAAGCAGTGCCGAGAAGGGATCGGGTTATCTCAGCAAGACTGGATTTTCTCCCGTGAACAACCGGGCGTTAACTAGGCCCGGGAAGCCGACGAATGCGGAGGATCCGAAAAAGACAGGCAGTCCAAGCGAGCGTCATGCAAATGCTCCCAAGTCCCGGGCTACGGGCAGCGAAGGTTCAGGCGGCTCTGGTGGCAATAGCACAAGGTTCCCACCGGCGGTGCCTGCTGAGGAGCTCGAACAAAGATTGAACCAGGGAGCCCGGGCACGGATCAACAATCAATTCGAGGCGCTCATGGCAAGGGACCCGGACTTCAACCAACGGGCTTACTCTGGGGCGGCGGGCTATGAGAGCCCTGGTCGGCCACGCCTCAATGGACCCGGGTACGCGAGCCCGTTTGTCAATGACTACATGGACTACAGCAGTAACAATCCCTACGCCGTCCCAGCCCGTGCCAGTAGCGGGATCCGCCCCCATTACGACGGTGGTTTCATCAACGAGCAGCCTGCGTACCGGTTTGGCTCCCCCGGTTATACTAACCATCCTCAGAGGCAAGGACCGCCGCCGTACCCCCGCGCGTACAACGATCGCCCCAACCAATTCGAGGACTTCGTTGACCCGCGCCTGCAGTTCGAGGATGACCGGCCACCCAAGGACTACCGCGCAGCTCCCGAGGCGACTAAGGACAGTTACTACGACCTGCCCGACACCGGGGACAGTTTGTTCGAGGAGCCGGACCTGGAATTTGCGTACAACAGCTACTTTCCGGATGAAGCCACTTCCGCTGCCGCTGCTGAGCAGGCCCGCGCAAGCAGAAGTCGTCTGAAGCCTATGCACCGGGCGTCGCCACGGGGTACTCCGCCACGGGGTACTCCCCCCTTCAACAGGCCCAAGAGATCGTAGCTTGTGAATATGATTTGACTCTTGTGATGCATGAGTGCATGTTTGCGTTTTGAATCTGGCTAGATGTGTTGTGGTTGGATTTCTTTTGCCATTTTATATATATATAAGTACGGATCGAGAATTGTTAAAAGGTATTCCGCTGATGGCTAACAGTCTTCCTTTTTCTCTTTAAAATAAAATTCCCCAGTCCATGACTTCTGCAGATCATATATGTCAATTTCTTAGGATTTCTTCGGGTTATTAGACTCATTAAGATTATCTAGAAATCTTAGTAGAATAAATCCATTATAGAATACCTTGTATATGTATATTCATACACATTTCTTACATTAGGGAGGCATTTGGGGAGCTTAAAGAAAAAGAAAAGAAATAATCTTTCGTATTGAACTAATTTAGCTTGAGTTTCAATTAGTCACAATGCTTGAATCGTTAATGCTTTGTCCAAAGAGGATAGAGCCCTACTGGTTATCAGCGTTGTATCAATAACAATTCTCTATACATACTACTAGTGGATCCAGTCTGTCAATTGATCTCGCGAAAACTTCCCCCCAGTGGAGACTTTCTCCAGCAGAAAGTGATTGATTTCATACAAGGACTCTATAGCTACGGAGTACTATGGGTACTAGGTGATCTTCAACACCTGCCCGCATGTAGCGGGCGACGCTTCCTTGTGTATGGGCGAGTAGGATGGTTAGTCACGTGCATCCGCGCGAACCTGCCCCCCACCGCCGCAAAACTTTCCATCCTACGAATACTTGGATCCCTTCAAGAAAGGCTACCAGAAACACACCAGACGCTCGTGCTCTGAACCGACACCTGCAGCCTCAAGGGGGACAATTTATCTCGACCCCAAAAACAGACATCCTACACGTTCTCCGCCTAAACCCAAATCCCCATCCGCTCACCACTCCCCTCCCTCCCCCTCCACCACAGAGCCAACCAACGGGCTCCAACGAGAACTACCATGGCGCAAAAACTGCACCTCACATTAACGACGACGCTCACGCTCCTCGAGCAATTCCAAACGGCCATCACCACCAGCACATCCACCTCCACCTCGACCCCGCCTCCGAGCTTCGCAACGGAGACAACCAGCAGCGCCCCCGAAATCAAACCCAAAGACGCCCTACCGCTCCTCAGCGCCTCAGCACTAACACTCAAATCGCAAATCACGAAACTCTCCCTCGTAACAATCACATCGCCGTTCACAGCCGCAGCAGTACAACCGGTGCTTACGGCACTCAACGAATCCGTGCTCCCGTCGCTGGTGACAGGCGCGCTCCTGATCACAGCGACGGAGCACACGGTCGCGTTCCGCACCGAGGCGCACGCGCTTACGAAGCTCGCGCTCACGGAACTCGCGGCCCTGTTGCACGAGGTGCAGACTATTTCCGAGAAGAAAACTACGGAGCTTGCGCAGGCGGAGAAGGACGCGGTGACGGTGGCGGCGGGGCGGGCGTGGGAGACGTGCGATGCGCTGATCGATCTTGCGGGCAAGGGGGTGGTGGGGTTTGTGATGCGGCGGGTTGAGCAGTGGCGGGATCTTGTGCGCGATGCCGTCGGAGAGATTGAGGAGTGGGATCCTGATGAGGAGGGGGATGAGTTTTTTGATGAGCTTTTGGGTGAGGATCATACTGGACACCAGGATGAGGGGGGGGATAGTGAGGATGAGGATGAGGATGGGGAAGAGTCGGCGGCGCTGCATGCGCAGAAGAAGGACACGCTGCGCGTGCTCAGGCCGATCGCGCAGGTGTATCCCGCTATCGTGACGCATCGGCTCAAGAAGACGGCTGATGCCGTGGCTGAGGTGCGCACGTTGGAGGCGCTGATGGGCTGTCTGCGCGAGATTCCGGAGCTGGTTGATGAGGTTGCGGGTGCGCTTTATGAGGCCAATCCTGAGAAGTCACTGCGCTTCTTGGGGCTTGCGAAGGAGAAGGCTGTTGCTGCTTTGCAGCTGGTTACGTTGCCTTGGCAGGGGGCTGGTGAGGATAAGTTCTCTGCTTGGGCGAAGACGTGGTTGAGGGTTATGAATGAGCTGAGTGCGTCGGTTTTTGGGGGGCAGGATTGAGGTGCCTGGGAAGCTGAAAGGAAGGGGG
Organism: Aspergillus homomorphus CBS 101889; assembly: GCF_003184865.1. Lineage (NCBI taxonomy): Eukaryota > Fungi > Ascomycota > Eurotiomycetes > Eurotiales > Aspergillaceae > Aspergillus > Aspergillus homomorphus. Next base: position 380,932 of record NW_020291890.1, on the reverse strand, counting down.
GGTTCGGGGGTTCTCCCCCGGAAACGCTTATTATACTACATGTATATGTGTGTAAGAGCCAGACGAGGCTGAAGAACATTTCCATGGACTGCATGTCTTCATGATACTTCGTTGCGGACAACCAATTGACGTGATAGTCCCAGAGTTCATTGATTATACATGAAGTGTAAGCTAGAATTACGGCGACACACAGGCGGTTCTAATGATTCGGGGCATGGCCTAGGATAGATGTAACGGATTGGAAGAGATGGCATTGTCTTGGTTTATCTGGATTGTAATAGTACTATTCCGGCAGGTAGAGTAGAAGGCATATCTACCACTGAATATATCTCACATGTACCCGGGCGACTGCAGAATAGCATAGGGCTGTTTGTAACCCATTCTTAGCACTTGATTTGTGCAATACTTCTCGCATTCTACCAATCTCACCTTCGTCACCATCTTTCGATTGCGCGCCCGATCTAAGAGTGTTGTGCGTAGGATATCGCTGCCTACAGTCATGCAAAGCAAGATTATAGAGTCTATGGACCAGTTTCAAACAGCACACGACAGGGGACACGTGCGCAGGCAGTGGTTCCTGCGGCAATCCCCTTGCTCGACCTTGGTTGGTATGTGCCTTGCGGAATGCCGCCCACAAGGACGCTGTCGCAAGACGTCAGAGTGCATGGCTCATTGAGTTGATGGATACGCGTTACGAGACACTTTACCTGAAAGAGATGCATAATCTTGGTCTTCATGGTTTGGCTGGTTGTGGCTTCTATCACGAGGGAGCGTGGAGAGTCGAGACCTGCTTGCTGCCTGGTTGCGCAGGAGTGGCGGCGAGGGCAGGGAGGCTCGGACGGATGATGTGCGCGATGAATTAGATTGAGGACCTTTACGATTGCTGGACTGCGGACGACAAGATAGGAAGTAACAGTCGTCAGCGAGCTGAGCCTGATGGCAGTTTGTCACTGAATAACTACCCCTGATCGGCCGTCCATTGCGGAAGATCAACAAATACATTGAGCCAAGCTTAACTTAGGGTTCTCCATCCCTGGCAGGACACTCACTGCCCTGCACTGCGGTATGCAGGCGCCCGCCCGCGAGATTCCTCCTAAACCTGGACAATCCTGTCTAGACTTAGTCTAGGTATGTAGGAACAATCACATAAATAGAGAGGGCCCATGTTTCTAGCCTCGAGGGCTGGTGTGCGACTCTCCGACGACTTCCCGACTGTGTACGCCCGCCATCCCTGGGCGAGATCCCAATGTTCGACTAGGCCTTTGTGTTTGTGAATTAGGTCTCGAGGGTTTGTATTTTCCGACTCGAGGGAGGTTGCACTCTTTTCTTCCCTGGATCGGTCCTGTCTTTTACCGTAGTTCGTTTGTGTATTTGGTATTCGACCCAAGCGTGCCAGCACAATGGCGCACTCGACATTCGTTTTAGTTTGTTTATCATGGTTGTCGCTTCTGTCCATGGTCTTCGCGAGGCCGCAAGATGGATGGCGCAAAAATGACTCAATGCCTGGGGTGAGAAGCTCAGTCGCTGCGCAACGATTGGCCCCCAATCCGACATTGAGCCTCCCTTCGAAGAGCTATCTCCCTGATCCTACGTGCGTTGTCGAGTTACCTCCTGAGAAAAACCCAGAATGTGTGCTCACAGTCACAGTGGAATTCCCTTCGTTATTCAGAATCGCACCGCGCAGCCTTGGGTGAGCCTCAACGGGCCCGCTGTTCATGAAACCCTCGCGTCGACATCCACCTCACTCTGCTCCAGCAGTAGTAGTAACTCCGGGAGGTACTGGTACGAGGAGATCGAGCACAACGGCGAATCATCGTTCCTTGACTCCGGACACAAAGAATCGTACAAAGTGTTTCGCAATGTGGTGGAAGACTACGGCGCCGACAATACAGGTCGGAAGGACGCGTCCGCTGCCATCCAGGCCGCAATCCAGGGTATGTGTTGTGTGCCCTCTCTCCCCCTGGCGCATCGATGATATGACAGTCACACTGACTCTCTTTGCGTGCACGCAGCCGGTCCATCGAACGGGCCTGATCGTGCATCGCACTCAATGGGCACCACCGGACAACCCGCCATCGTCTACCTACCGGGTGGAACCTACCTCCTTCAGAGCTCCCTGCAGTTCTTCGTTGGCACCGTCCTGATCGGAGACCCGACCAATCCCCCCGTGCTGAAAGCCGCGGCCAACTTTCCAGACGACCACATCATCTACGCCAAGGACCCCAATTTCGGCGGCACCATCAATTTCTACATCGGGATGAAGAACGTTGTGCTCGACTCGACGGCCGTGGGGTATGACAAGAACATCGCGCTGCTCGACTGGACCGTGAGCCAGGCGACTCAGTTGACCAACGTCGGGTTCAACATGCCGACGGGGACCGCAACTCATGTCGGTCTGACGACCCAATATGACTATAACAGCAATCTGATCATGGTATGTCTTGCCTGTTGTTGATGTAGAAACGCAGAGCTGACGGTCTGAAGAACGACCTCTGGTTCAAAGGCGGTGCGGTGGGAATGAAGCTCAATGGACAACAGTGGGTGTTCAAGAACCTCAGTTTCGTGGGGACCACCACCGGCGTGATCGCGGGGGGCACGGACATCACCTTCATGGGATGCCACTTCGAGCAATGCCAGACCGGAATCGACGCGCACGGAACATCGGGATCCTTAACCGTCATCGACACCAGTGCGATCAGCGTCGGCACCTTCATTACCTCGGGCACCTCGAACACCGCCGGCAACTCGATCGTGCTGGAGAACATCAGCAACTACGGTAACACGGTCAAGATCGGCAACACGATTGTGCTGAGTGGAGGCGTGTCGGACACCTGGGTACATGGACACTTGGTAAGCTCCACACCGCGATGCACTCACTGCCGGGTAGTGTTGATTGCTCATGCACGATCTAGTATACGGCGGGATCAAACCAGATGCAAAGCACGAATGGGCAGCTCGTCACCACCGTGCGTGCCTCGCCTCTGCTGTCAGGAAACAAGTACTTCACCAAGGCACCTCCGACGTATCAGGAGTACAGCGCCAGTCAGGTCCTGAACATCAAGAACGTCCCTGACAAGCCGGTGTACGGAGACGGAGACACGGACGACACGCACAACATCAATGCCATTCTTTCGAGCAACAAGGACTGCAAAGTCATCTACTTCCCGGCCGGCACCTACATCGTCACCGACACCATCCTCATCCCCAGCGGCAGCCGGATTATCGGCGACTCGTTCGCGTCGATGATCAGTGCGGTAGGCAGCAACTTTGAGAGCGAAGCCTCTCCTCGGGCGATGATCCAAGTGGGATACCCCGGGGATGTCGGTGTAGCCCAAATCAGCGACCTGGTGTTCACGGTGGCCGACATCCTGCCGGGTTGTCAACTCGTAAGTGTCCACCCCTTTCTTCCCCCTTGCATCCACCGCACCTCAACCCCACATCTAACCCACCTCCGCGTGCGCAACAGGTCGAAGTGAACATCGCCGGCAAGAACGCAGGGGACGTAGGGTTCTGGAACGCGCATTTCCGGATCGGCGGGGCGGTAGGCAGCCAGGTGGAGACGCAGTGCAGCGGGCGGGCGGAGGACTGCAAGGCGGCGTACGGACTGATACACCTGAGCAGCACGTCGTCGGCGTACATCGAGAACATGTGGGGGTGGACGGCGGACCACGACCTGGACGGGGACAACGCGCAGACGATCTCGACGGGCCGCGGGATGCTGGTGGAGGCGACGGCGGCGACCTGGCTGATCGGCACGGGCATGGAGCACAACACGCTGTACCAGTACAACTTCGAGTACGCGCGCAACGTCTTCTCGGCGCTGCAGCAGAGCGAGTCGCCCTACTGGCAGGGCGTCGGGAACACGCTGGCCCCGGCCCCCTGGCACGAGCATCTGATCAGCAGCGACCCGGACTTCTCGGGCTGCGACCCCGACGACGCGATCTGCCGCATGGCCCTCTTCGAGCGCATCCGCGGCTCCTCCGATCTGTTCCTGTACGGCGGCTGCAACTGGGTCTTCTTCAATGATAACGGCGACTGCAAGGCTGGCGATTGTCAGAAGAACGCCATCCAGATCGAGAGCTCCTCGTCCATCTACCTGTATGGCACTAACACCAAGAGTACCACCAACATGGTCCTCGAGGGCAATGTGCCCGTCGCCCGTCAGAGTGAGAATGCCGGCGGTTGGGGTGGCGTGATTGCCGCTTACCTGTATGATTCGTGAGCGCGGAGCAGAGGACGAGGTATATAGCTTTATTTCTTGGGGGTCTGAGACTCGATATCTGTGAATAATTGAGGCTTTCTGTATGACCTTTAATGAGATTTCGCGCTGGTTCTCTGCCGTGTATAGACTGCCGACCACCTGCTGCTTCACTGGCCGAGTTGCTGGGTGGGAAGAAGCCCTACATCTACGTCTCCTCCATTGCAAGTGCTGAGCCAGGAAGTTGTTGACCAAGTAACGCCACCCTCTACTCAGGAATCAAGCTCATATCAACACAAATTCAATACCATATATCATACATCACAGCATTTAATGGCCCTCTAAACTCAAACAGGCTCATACTTGACCTCCTCGGTCCGGTGGCCGCGCACACGCGCCACAGCCGCCTGCAAGAGAGGCTGGATGGTCCTCCAGCCGAGCGAGTAATACAGCAAGCCGAGCAAGGCGATGCCATAACCGAGCACCTGCAACGAGGTGACGGGCGAGCCCCAGATGACAATTGAGCAGACGATCAGCAGGATATTTTTGGGGACGCTGACTAGCGTCATAGTCAGACCGGAGGTCTTCCCGATCTAAACCATCGTTAGCCAGAACCACTGAACCCCTCTCATTCAAGGCAAAATAAAGACATTAGATGAAGAAGCAACATACCAGCACGAAAATCGAAACATTCAACATAAACCCGACCGCCGCATTCGCAACGAGGGTCCCCACGCCCGTTCGCCACACAACCTCCCACTCAAACGCAGGCAACTCACTGCACGCCGCGATCAGAAAATTAGTAGCTGCACACACCGGCGCGGAGTAGTACAGCGTGACGAGCGGGTCCATTTTCTGCGGGTGCGGACTCGGGCCCTGCTGATGGCGGTCCTCCGACAACAGCACCTGAATCATGACGAGACGATTCGCGTCGAACACCAGACTAGCCAGCTGGAAGAGCACGCCCGTCCACACGAACTGCACTTCGCCGGCGACGGCCAGCCCGACGCTGACGGCGATGACCAGGATGTTGACGAACGACTCCAGCGAGGGCCGCGCCACGCCCCACGCCCAGCTCGTCAGCAGCGTGACGATCGGCCCGCCGGCTTTCAGCATCTGGATGAAGCTGACCGGCAGGTACAGGTAGGTCATGTTGCTGGTGACCAGGCTGCCGCTGTAGAGGAGGCCGATCGGCACGATCTGTCGGGCGTAGGTGCTTGCGTTCATGTGCTGGCTGTGGCGGCTGTTCAGCAGGGGCGTCGTGCGCGCGAGGAGCTGCGTTGCGAGCGTGGCGAAGACGAGGTGCCATGTTGTCAGGATTATTGCTTTAGGGGGTGCGTTAGTGGTGTTTATGTCATTGGTGACGAGTGGCACTCACGATAGCCTGTGATATTGGTTAGTTAGTTAGGTAGGGGTGGTGGTTGTATACAGGCAGGCAGGAAGGATCACGTACGGAACTCGGTCGACTCAATCAACCACTTATTAAACAAAATGGTCAAGTTGGACCAGAACACCCACGCTCTAACAGCCACACATCAAGTCAATTTCTGCATCACCTCTATACCAGACAAGAACTGAGCGATGCGCCACTACATACAATACGCCCATCGCGATCGGCCAGACCTGCTTCTCCTTTGAAACAGTGGCGGCGACGGCCTCCAGGTATGCCATCTTGGGCTCGGGGTAATAGGCGACGACGGTCGGGGAGGCGGGAATGGAGGACCCCCAAGGTGCAGATGTAAGACGAGACGGAAAAGTCTCATGTTTTTCGATACTACATGGCCGCGAGGACATATATAACACAGACTGGGTTGCTGGTTCTGGTTGGCGGCGATCCTCCGATGCGGCTGTGTCTTCCCCTGTTTCTTCCTCTTCCTCTTCCTTTTCGTCGTCTTCTTGTTCTACACGCCAAGAACCGGGGCCGGGAACAGAGAGGGCACTGACACTGTCGCGCTTGTCTGGTCGGTGCGCAACGCCAGTCTGGCTGCGGCGATGGTTCTCCCTGCCGTTGTTCATAGAGGAAAACAAATCGAGAATATTATGCGACTGCAACCTGGGCCGCAAACGGTCCGGGCTCGGTTGCATTTATAAAGCCCCAGACGGTAGGGTTTCAAAAAAGAAAAGTGACAAAGACGGCGCGCCGGATTCGGGGGTGTGATTGTGGGGTCCAGAGCCAGGCACCAGCGTATTTTCAGGGCCCAAAGCTTGTTTGCGGTGAGACACGATTTCACTAATCCCTTAAGATATCAGCTAATATGACGCACTCCTTATAGGCTGGTGGTGGTAGGGGACCAGGGGTCCGTCCGCCTCGGATCGCGCGGATGGTCTGCGTTCATCTCCCGCATGATCGATCGACCCTTGCCCTAGTTTCTGTGTGGTAATAGTGGTGACAATGTACTGTACTCAAACAGCAAGAACAATTATTAATTATATTTTGATACAGTAGTAACATCATCACAAAACCCCAGAACTAAAGTCTCATCACCACGAATGCGTACAGTACGTAATGAAGTAACTCGGCCACGCCTCCACGTCGATGGCGCGTTTACACGCCTCGGGATCGAACTCGGGGTTACCGAACGCCGCCAAGCACGCCGGAAGATTACGGTCGTCCTCCCAGCTGTACGGGTAGATCTGCTGCCGGGGCAGGATCACCATCTTATCCTGCACCACCGGTCCGATCTCACTGCTGCTGCTGCTGCTTGTCTGCACTTCAGGTACATCGTCCTCGCGGCCCTCGGGCCCGCAGTACATCTCCCACCCGGGGGCCCAGCGTCGCACCTTCTGGCACACGTGTTTGCGCACCGTGTTCTCCTTGCCCCCGAAATCCTCGTAGTAGCGATGCAGCAGGAAGCTCAACGCCGTGGGGCCCGTCAGACTTTCCACGGACCCGTCGCCGTTGCCCTCGGGGTTCTCGATCACATGGATCACAGGCAGCAGCCAGAACGGATGGCCCGGCGGCGACGCCATCCACCCGTTGGGCACGGCCGCAGGCCCGTCCAGCCCGGCGGCGTGCGCCATGTGGCCCAGGAACGCCCGCTGCGTGATCGTAGAAGAGGCGGACTGCGTCTTGGTCCTGCCTGTCCAGGAGCCTAGGAGGCTGCTGGGCGCCCGGAGCGGTGTGTCGTGGCCGCTGAAGAGCCCGTCCACGGGTCGCAGGGCTTCGGTGTCGACGTCCGCGTACATTCTGTACAAATCCAACCATCAGCGAATTTCTCCAGCCCAAGACTTCCCTAGAGGTAAAAAGGGACTCGGCATCTCTTACCCGCCAAAGAGGAACATGTACAGGTTCCTGACCACATCCGCCCGGAGGATCTCCTTGGGCAGCCGCAGATAGTCCTGCAGGAACCAGGGGAAGTGCGTCTCCACGAGAAGCTGGTTCGTCTCGTCGTCCCAGAGCACGTACTCCCAGTCCGGGTTCTGCGCCCGCATGGTCTGCACCCAGAACTGCGCGTTCTCGCTCATGTTGCTCCCGGCTGGGAACCAGGTCTGGTGGATCAGCTTGGGGATGGAGACGAGGTCCGACGAGCGCCGCCGCGAGATGAGTTCCCGTGCGGACAGCGAGCGAGCGTACGAGGGCGACGTGAAGGGGATCTTGTGGTGGTGCGGAGTGTCGTTGTTGGCATCAATGGTCGTTCCCTGTCGGCTTGAGCCAGGGACGATGGTGTAGATGCAGGCTAGCACCACGGCGAAGGCGAGCGAGAGCTGCAGACGCCGCCGGGTAAACCATTGGCAGCCGGACCCTGAACGGATCATCGCTGCTGCGCTTTTGCTGTCGGGTTTTGTGTGCGCGGTGTTCAGGCGAATGGTGGTCTCCTGGTTTGGCCTGGGTGCTTGCTTTGCTATGGCGGGGATGGGGCACGGGTTGGTTTTGTTAGAGATTGAGTGTAGGTCTGCGATCACGCGAAGCATCGTCTTCGTGCAACCATCTCTCTCTCTTCCGGTGGAAGTCTGTTCATGGTTCGCACTCTGGTGGCATGCGTCGTTTACAGTGACCCGTCCTCTACTGTCTGGGTCAGGGCTCCGCAGTAGGATTCACCCGTCGGCCGGAAACGGCCATATGAAGCGCAACGCATCCCAGCAGTTGATGTGAGCATCGATTAGTCAGGCAGCCCATTTCGGGTGTCATGACCCGATGACTTGAGTCCAGCACGTAAGTCTATATGTAATGCGTGTCTCTGTGTCCCTGGTTAGGTAGTATCAGCTCCATGTAGGGTTAATCGACAGGGCGGGTGTCCCCATGGCTGTGGAATGCACGTGACCACTTACCGGTCGTCTGCTGGTGTGTTCCTCTGCTTGCCAAGCCATCATCCACCAGTCTCGAATCGTTGTCGGCCCTCTATCTCAGCCTCTATCGCTTGATGCCTGAGCGCCTCGGAGTAGCGGACTTTGCGACGCCTTCTGTCGGAGTTTCGCGATCCTGTTCGTGTTAGGCGCGCACTAATGCAGCAGCTGCCAACGACTCCCGTCCGCCAACCCTAAGCTGCCGCCATGGCCCCCAATACTCAATACTCCCAAGAACACCCTCAACCGCCATCAGCCTGGTGGGTGTCGCCATCAGGTCATACTCGCGGTGTAGATGTATAAATTCGAGGCCTGCTCGCGCAGACGACTCGAGAATTCTCAGAAGTCATGATTAAACAACACAGCTTGTCTGTTGAGCCAGGGTGTTTGCTTCCAATGCTCTTGTCACTATCTACTATACATAACTAGTCAACACTACATACATCTGAGGGTCACAGGATATCAGAGTCTTGAGTCTCTTTTCTCTTTATACAAACTCAACATCCATAGTCTCCAACTGCCACAATGTTCGACCTCTCCAAATTCCAAGATCACATCGGCCAACTGGCGGGCCTCAAGACCTACACACACCTATTACTCTCCTTCCCCATCGCAGACCGCCAGTCGCGGCGGGCAGCCATCGAAGCCCTCTACGCCGCCACGGAGGTCTTGATATCTGAGTTACCCTGGCTAGCAGCCGAGGTCGTGCACGAGGGCCAAGCGCCTGGACACTCAGGCACATTCCGGCTGCGATCGTGCCCAGAATACAGCCGACCAGAGAACCTCGTGATCGTGCGCGACGCCTCAGACATCTGCGCGTCGTACGAGGAGATCGTCGCCGCGCGAGGGCCCTGCTCAATGCTGCCGGTCAGCGCGCTGGGCCCGGTAGTGTCGTTCCCAGAGCGGTACGAGGACTCGCGCATCGAGCCAGCGCGGGCATTCATGATGCAGGCGAACTTCATCCGGGGCGGACTGCTACTGGACCTGGCGGGGCAGCACAACTTCATGGACGGCGGCGGGCTCTTCCAGTGCAGTCGCCTGCTCGCCAAGGCGCTGCGCGGCGAGCGGTTCTCACCAGCAGAGCTGAAGCAAGGCAACCGGGACCGCCGCAGACTGATCCCGCTCCTGGGCGCCGACGAGCCACTGCTGGACCACGCCCACCTCCTCCGCCGCCGCTGCCCTCCCTCCGCTCCGCTCAATAAGTCCTCCCGCCCCCCAGCCACATGGCACTTCTTCCAAGTCCCCGCGAGGCAAATGGCGAGTATCAAGCACCGCGCAGCCAGCGAACTGGCCTCCTTCCTGTCCACCTCCCCAGGCCCTCTCCCCAAAGACGCGATCAGATACATCAGCACCAACGACGCCCTCTGCGCCTTCCTCTGGAAACGCCTCTCCACCGCCCGCCGCCGCATCAGCCCCCTGCCCCCGCACCGCCTCACCAAATTCTCCCGCGCCGTCGACGCCCGCCGCGCGATGGCCATCCCAAAGGAGTATATGGGCCAAATGGGCTTCAACGCCTCCACGCGCCTCTCCTACGCCGTCCTCGATGCCCTTTCGCTGGGCCAGACCGCCGCCCTCCTCCGTGCGCAGGTCGCCGGTGCGAACACCGAGTACGCCGTGCGCAGCTGGGCCACCTTCATCGCGCAGGAGCCCGATAAATCGCGGATCATGTTCGGTGGGGAGTTTGATCCCGAGACGGATGTCGGGGTGTCATCGCTTGCGCATGTCGAGTTGTATTCCGAGGGGTTTGGGGGGCTGGGGAGGCCGTCGTTGGTGCGGAGGCCTACTTCGAGGCCGTTTGAGGGGTGCGTGTATTTTTGGTCTAGGACTGAGGGCGGCGATCTGGGCGTTATGGCTTGTTTGAATGAGCGGGATTTGGGGGCTCTTAGGGCTGATGAGGAGTGGGGGGAGAAGGTTGAGTATATTGGGTAGATATATTGGGGTGGGTTTGGGGGAAATGTGGGGTTTGAGATTGGGTGTTTAATTTGGGATTTGGTATTGGGTTACTTTGGTTGGGTTAGCGTGTGATATTTGGTTTGGGCTTGTGCTTGTGCTATTCTTGTGCTGGGTGGTGGTGCGGTGTTTGGTGTTCGGTGCGCTTTGGGATTTCTGCTTGGGTGCTTGGGTTTAGCGGGGGGCTCGGTGTATGTGTTTTTATATCTGGCTGGCGCAGTATGGACTTGTGTCTCGAGTTTGTTACTAACTCAACTATAAATCAACTCTATTACTTTTACTATCAGTTAGAGCTATAGAACAGTTCAGACGAGTTTGATATGCAGAGCATATCTCACCTCCTCTCCGCATCGCTTAAATGAGCTGAAATTCTGTAACAGTGAACACAGCACCGAAGCCAGCCATCAACACAAACCAACCCACACCAACCCATCTACACTCAAGACCCGCGATACGTCGAGTAATTCCACGGCCCCAACAGCACAGGCACATGGTAATGCCGCCACCCCTCCTGGCCCTCCCTCCCGCGTCCCTTAACCGTGAACTTGACCTCCACCTCAGGCCAGAAGCTCTCGACGTTCTGCGCCTCGTACCACGGGCCCACCTCGAACCGCAGCGCCCAGTTCGTCTTGCTCTCCGGCGTGGGGAGCGCGGCCAATATCCCGGGGACGGATTGTGCCTGCGAGGCGGTTACCGGGGTCCACGTCGCGACGCGGCCGTCGGCGTTGGTGGTTGCGTGGAAAGTGGTGGTGGTCGGTTGTTCTGCGCTGGTGGAACTGGGCAGGAGGGTCAATGTCACTGGGAGGTTGGCGGCGGGCGTGCCTGTCAGGGTGTTGAGGACATGGCAGGTGATCGGGTCGCGAGACATTGTTTTTATTGTTGCTGGTGCGCTCGTGGAGCTGGGGGGTGAGGGCTGTTCTTGTTCTTGGGTTGAGTGGGACAGTTGGTTTCGGTAGAGGTTGAGACGGCTTGTGGTTTTGTCGCGTGGGGTTGGGCCTGGTGATGGCTTTTGGGTGCTGTCCATGGACTCTCTTGGAAGACTGGATGTTGGAGAATGGTTCAATGGTAGGATGATGTAGAAAGAACAGGAGTTGGGCTTGGGCGTTCTTGACGCGAGGGGGACTTTAAGTCTTATCTAGCGATCGGAGAGCACCGATAACCGCCGGCGGATCCCACCAGCTGAATGTCGGTCACGGGCGGGGGAGCTTGTTCCCCGATCCAGTAAGCGGCCTTGGCGTCCCCCACATTCCACGGTCGCGTCCTCAGGCATCTTATTTCTTTTTGTCAATCAAACCACTGGTTCTATAAGACGTTCCGGGGGTTCTCCCCCGGGCCCCCCTTCTTTTTCGGCTTCCTGGCAACCGCAATAACATTGGTACTACTGGTCATAGACTGAGGATACCAGGAAGCTGAAAGAGAAGGGGGGTCCGGGGGTTCTCCCCCGGAATGCTTACTCTACTAGTAATAGGATTGCAGTGTATATCTCTGCTATAGTATCGAGGATACCAGGAAGCTGAAAGAAAAGGGGGGTCCGGGGGTCCTCCCCCGGGACGCTTACAGCTCAATCCGAGGCAGGTTGATGCAATATATACACTCCAGATTGATCACTGATGAGCGATAACCCTCTCCAAAAAGTCGAATCCCCGCCTCTGCAATTCCCACGTCGGAGATCCCACCTTCATGCTCATCGCAAACGTGTGGTCCTCCCCAGGCACCTCGATCATCTCACAGACCAACCCCTGCTCCTGCAGCACGCGAAACAATTCCCGACTCACATCGATCAGGACCTTTGTATCTGCGCCGCCATGCACGATACAAGTTGGCGGGAACTGCGCGTCGACGTGATGGACCGGGTCGATCTCGCTCGTGTTCCGACCGGGATAGCACGCCTGGATGACCGTCCCGTTGGCGACCTGCGTGAGCGCGAAGCCGTCGCGCGGGCGGCTGAAGTCCGGGCCTGGGACGACACCTACCTCCGTCTGGCCCTCCAGGGAGATCGAGCTATTAGTCGGGATGGGCTTCTCCTCGTAGATCTTGTTGAGGAATGCTGGGTCGAGAGGCGGCAGCTTGCTGGCGACCTCGGGAAGTGGCTGGGTCCAGAACGGGTGGGTGAAGTATGCTGGGGCGTAGAAGTCGAGGATCGCGGCGACTCTGCGGGGGACGTCCCAGCCCTTTATAAACAGTTTCAGCTTTGAGCTCATAAATGCGCGAGACGGGGTGGTGAAGGGTAAGTGGGAGGTGAGGCTTACCAATGACAAGGCCAACGTGCCGCCGGACGAGGTTCCGAAGGCCATGACCCGGTCCATGTCAACCCGGTACTGCTGGCCGGCGGAATCCCCGGCAAGAAACGCGTCCAAATGGCCGTCGTAGATCCAGGCCAGGAGGTCCCGGCAGTCGGCCATCGGGCCCTCCAGGATGTTCACCTGCGGGCAGAGCCGATGGTTGGGGCTGACCACAATCCATCCGCGGGCCAGACAGTCGTCCACCTGCGGCATGCAGACCATCTTAGAGTGGCCCAGCATGAAGGAGCCGCCATGAATATCGATTACTGTGGTTGGCAATTAGAATTTCTCGATGTAACTGGTAGACTGATGGGTTTATCTGAACATTCACTCACAAACAGGGTATCCCTTTGCTTGTCCATTGCTGGCTTCGGCTGGTGGTGGGAGGTAGATATCGGTATCGATCTTACTACCATCGATCTCTTTATATTGCACGGTGAGCGGCGATGGGGGCATATTGCCTAGTGTCTCTGTGCAATACTTGTACAAAGAGTTCTATCGCTTGGGATAAGGCTGATTGAGTGAAGGTCACTGCGAGCCAAATCACGTCTGTATTTTACAGCACAGGGATGTCAGTGAGAGACTAGCGGATAGGAGGTGATGCGGATTGTAGATTGAAACTCAGGCGATCGCAAGTTGACTCCGAACTGTAAGATAATATAGGCCGTTGGCGGGTTCGGATAATCCGGATTACGAGGGAGGAAAATCCGGTTAAGGGGATCCGGACCCAGAATCGCCTTTGCCGAGGATGTCACTTCCTACTTTCTGCTACCAATCACCGCGTCAGATGACTTAAGGGCAAGGTATAAGGGCGAGGAAAAATCCCCAGCTTATAGTAGATTTAGGCTGTAGGTCTGGATCAAGCCATAGCTTGCTTGGCCGAGAACTAAGGTTTCAGTAGAAGGTCTCACTGCCTCGCTCTTGGTGGGAGATGCTTAACTTAAGGGGAGGTGCTTAGTGAGAGTCCTTGCTGCCTCACTTGCTCGCTTACTCGCTTGCTTGCTTAGTTACTCGGCAAGAGGTGTTTGGTTAAAGATACTTGGTAATAGGCCTTGCTACCTTACTCACTTACTTGCTTAGTTGCTTAGTGCGAGGCGCTTGGTGAAGGGCCTTACTTCCTCGCTCGCTCACTTACTCGTATACCTACTCGCTTGTTTGGTTGCTGGGTGGAAGGTACTTGGTGAGAGGCCTCGCTGCCTTGCTTAGTTAGTTGGTTGGTAAGAGGTGCTTACAAAGATAATTATGAAGGTATGCTTCTAATTCGCGTGTTGCACGCCTGTGTAGCATTCGGTCCTTCTCTGAAGGAGTCAAGCGAGAATAAACAGGACCTAGTATTTAGGACATGGAGAACTATGTACATACACTGGCAACGCAGGCGGGCGAGTGAGTCACCTGATCCAGAAACCACCATTGATGACGCGCCTGAGAGGCGTAAACGTCCTGGAATAGAGCTATCAACATGGGCAACTTAGGGCGGCGAGCGATCTACCCAACTTAGAAGCAGGGAACGCAGGGGCTCTGTCGATATACAGATCGCAACCGTCCGCAGCGAACTGCACTCGGCTCTTCTCTCTTCCCTTCCACTGAAGACAAGGGGATCTGCGCTTTCGAGGTTTTTTTCTGTACTTCTCCACACGGAGAGAATACTCTGAAATCTCAGCATCCGATGACACTGGCATCTTTGCACAGCAGGATTTCACCGGTCGCGTCTTCCGTCCATTGCTTGCTGCTTTGGTCATCCTTGCGGAACATCTGAAACGAGGCTCGATGTCATTATTCGTTCATGTCAGTGTCTCGGAATAATGATCCGCAGAATGATGACATTAAACTGCTTATTTCTTCTGACCTCGCTTCTCTTTTTTCCCTTCTCACCCCACTTCCATGTTGTGAGCCAAGATCCCGGTTTGGAGATCTTAAAGCCATGTTTCGATGATCAAATGTACGCAATACATTTTGAGAAACGTCGTGATCCTATGTGAGAAAGGCAAGAAGTCAGCCGGAGCTAAGCATCATCAGACCCTGTTGATCATCGTCGACCTAGGTATCAGACACGGGAGCGGAATTACTTACCTCCACAACGAAATGTGTCACCATACTATGAGAAGTGCTGTACTTCTGTTCAAGACAAGCAGAACTCAGCCGGAGATGAGCATCATCGGACCCTGTTGATCATAACCGACCTAGGCCTCAGAAACGGAAGTTGAATCACTTGCCTCAATGATGAACTGTGTACAAAACACTCTGAGACGTGTCATAGTCCTGCTCAAAAGATGTCAGCCGGAGCTGAGCATCATCGCGAGTCTTCTCAGCATTGGTCCTAGCCACAGATCGTAACAAGAAATCACATGCTTCGATGATGAACAGCATGCAATATACTGAGAAGCACTGTGAACCTGTCCCAAGCAAGAAGCCAGCAGGAGCTGAGCATCATCGGACCCTGCTGATCATCATCGACCTAGGTCCCAGACACGGACGTTGAATAAATTGCCTCAAAGCTCAACCGTATACAGTACACCGAGGAAATCTGCGAGCCTATCCAAGCAAAAATCGACCGGAGCTGAGCGTTAGCCCCAAACTGTTGACACAGATATGTGTGTCCAAAGAAAGCAAGTCAAATGACTAGCCTAGTCGACACCAGCCGTTATCGAACTGCTTGGGTCATGTGAGTTAACAAGACAAGAGAATTGCGACAAGGACATAACGAGGAGTGTCGATTGGGAGAAATAGGGCCCGACAACAAGAAGAGCAACTACACCGTCTAGTCCGTCAAATTCGAGAGAGCTGCTACGAAATAGACACAGCATGAATGTCATCCGCTCTTACTCCAATATATCTTCGTATGTCTATACACTAGGCTTGAATAGCTTGGCGGTAACCGAACAGGATGTGCAGTTTCCTGCTGCAGACCTCTGACTCTCTTTAATACGTGGCTTATAGCATCAGCACAATCATGTAATAGTGTGGAGAAATGCGGTCAGAGCCGTGGGGTGCGATTTGGTGGTTTGCTTGTTTGCTGTTTCTGAGACTACCATGCATCACGCCTAGTTCCTCCACTATCGGTGATTTTATGTTTGTGGTTAGAGCTTGTACTAGTCGTGCTTGGAGCATTTGTCCACAGTGTGATTGAACGATGGATCTCCATGATTTGACGGGAAGATTATATATTTTGTTTTTACCAGGCTTTTTTATAGCTAAACGGAATATTACTAGCCAGCTATTCAGAGTACTTTAGTACCGGCTAGCTAATCAATACAGTTCAGATGTCCTCTGTGGAACATGATTTAGTATAGGGCTCCGCGCTTACACGCGTCGCGATCATCTCTTCCCCTTCTCCAAAGCGCCATTCGTAGTGCCCACAAAGAGTTCTTCCTGATGTGTTGTATGTCAACTTTTTTTGTGAGTCTACAAATCTATCATATAGCCGGGGAAGGATCGGCCCATGAAGATATGCTTTACCAAGGATTTATCAGTGGCATTATCTCGGGCAGTATCGATGTTACATTTTATCCAAATATTCGGGAAATGAATTGAACTCGCTAATTTCTGTTTCTGGGCACCTACTTGTGAAGGAATTCATTAACTACTTGGGTAAAAGCAGGGGCGTTCTCGACCATGGGCAAATGTCCAGCTTTGGGAATAAGCTTGAGCTCAGCATCACCCTTCAGGTCGGCTGCCATCTGCTGCATGGTCTTAGGAAGGACACCATCGCCCTCGCCAGCGACAAAGAGACCCGGAACTTGCGCCTGCGCCATCTGTTCCCGGACATCATATGCGCACAGAGCCTGTACGCTCTTGCGGAAGCCTTCGAGGCTGTTGGTGCGCACCAGCTCCTTCACCTGGGCGGGGAGATGAGGCTGGGTCTCGTAGGACTCGGGCACGAACCACCGACGAACGGTGACCTCGGCAAGCTCCTCACCGACAATCGTCTGCTGAGTGGTAGCAGAGACGGCACCCTCACGCTCGGCCATTGCCACGCGATCGTTCCATGCCTTGCGGTTGGACTCTGGGCTGGAGCTGTTGGTGTCGCAGGCGATGAACCGCGTCACGCGGGTAGGATAGCGTAGCGCGGTGTTGAGCACTGTTACACCTCCCATGCTGACACCGATCAGGGTGGCTTGGGGAATGCGCAAGGCGTCTAGCAGGGCAATGATATCCGAGGCGAGGACGTTAATATTGATCGGCTGCTCGCCGCACGCCTGCAGACGACCACGGGTGGAGTAACGCAAGATACGGAAGCCCTGATTGCGGGGATCCGCGAGGAAGGCGTTGACGAAATCATCCCAGATAGCGTAATCAACCAGAATGGAGTTACTTAGGACGATGACTGGGCTGTGAGGGTCAGTGCTGCCTTCCAATCGGTAGGGGAGATCGACACCGTCGGGGGTGGTAACAAATGACTCGACAGCGGGGCGCGTGGGAGAGGGGAAAGTACGGGTGCGGCCGTCGTTCGATGACCACGGTCCAGCAACGTCCTTGGAGGCAAGGGAAGACAGCTCGCGGGGAGCAGGACCGAAGGTATAAGCCCACTCGAAGACTCGACGGCGATGGCCGGTGATCGTGTCGTTCACAATGCGAGTGCGCCAAGGGGTATCCATAGCAGCCTTGTGCTCCGGACCACCCAGGCCGTTGGCGGCCTTGTATTCGTGGAGGGTCAAGTATTCGCGAGGGGCATTGGGGTCGATGGCAGCTGTCACGAAGCGGCGGGAGCAGCGCCAGCCGGGAACCCGCGAGAGCATAGGGATGTGTTCTTCGGTGTACCAACGGTTGTAGTCTTCTTCTTTGGCAGCGTCGGCGACGAGAGTGGTGGAGACAGCGACAAGCACCGAGCCGGCCGCAGTGGTATCAGGCTGGTCCTCGAGCGGAGTGTAATCGGCGGCTTTTTGTTCACCCAGGAAGTCGTAGAGGCGGCGATCGACGGCAATTTGGGCCATAGTCGCCTTCTCCCTCGGAGTCTTGATACCGTCTCCCCGGAGAGCCAGATAGGTCTCGCGCGTCAACTCATCCATGTCCGTAATGTCATACCAAGCCACCCACTCCGGCTCCTCGCCATCAACAGCACGGTAGCGAAAGCCGTTGGTGACGAAAGGCAAGCGCAGGCGCAAGGGCCCATGTTCCGTATTGTACCAATCGTGGAATTGGGCGGCGGGGAGGGAAGGACGCGGGTGCATCGTCACGTAGAGCAAGCCGGGAGTCGCCATCTTGAAGGAGTTGGGGATGCGACACGGGTCGATGTCAATGTCAATGCAGCAATTGAGTCGAGGAGAAGGAAGACACGGGGTAGAAGACCCTGCAAGAACCAAATCAAGGAGGGGTATATCGAAATGAAATGGAGGGGTGCCCCGCGGACATCATTTTATTGTGACTTTGCCGCCCTCCGACTCGACTGCCGAAGACACAGCCGATGAGCGACGGGGTAAAGCCATTTACCGGAGCTTCGATCTTTCCCCGGAGGAAAATCGCCAATAGTCCTGCCGAGTCTGCACGTGATGAGAACTGCACGGACTGCACCTGTTTGTACTGTTTGCTAGAAGTCACGGGTGTGTCTTCCACCCCACGATTCTTCCCCCACATATTCTAATATTGTAGATAGTTCTGGGTCTATGCGGGTCTGGCTCAACACGGCAGAAATGAGGCCAGCGTTTTGTGGCCATGTCCTTCAGCAGAGCTGTCCCCAAAAATGCCTCGCCCCGATCTGGCTTGTACCTGCATTGCGGTAAATCGATCGAGGGATGAAGACATTTCTGTTCTCGGCTCCATCCCTTCGTCTCAGCCGAAAACGGCAATCCTCAACCGCGCCCCTGGAGGGCTGAAGTAACATCAGAGTGCAACCAGGGAGAATGTTTCCCTGGATAAGGCCTTTGGATCCTGTCCCGGCGAGGGCATCTTCAAGCCTGCATGCTTTCGTCCAAGTCACGCCTTTGCAGGGTCCCGCGGTCGTATCGACCTGGTGCTGGCGTCATGCTCCCCGCAAAGAAGACTCTACATGTGGGTACAATGGCCTGCTGGATTTATTCTGTCGCATTGAAAACCTTTAGTCGTCAGTGTCAGCTCGTAGGTCTTTCAGTGATGTCCTGAACCCCAGCAGCTTCAGTTACGCAGCAATCCGCGTCTCGTCCTTCCAAAATGGCCACCACAGCACCCAAATCAGATGAGCGGAAGGATGAGGGAAAGAATCAGCAGGGGAGCTTGGTCCATGAGCTTTCCTCCTCCTCTACCACTGCTTCATCACCCGACCACACGCAGTCGGAGGTCGTCTACACGGTTGACGAGGAGAAGAGGGAGGATGAGGCTTCAGAGGGTCAATCGGGGTCAAACTTTCGTCTCCTAGTATGGATGACAATCAACGTTGTGTCTACAGTGGCCATTGTAAGTCGTGTACATGTTCCTTGCTGAAGCAAAAGGGGGCTCACCCTCATATCACAGGTCTTTACCAATAAGTCGGTCCTCTCGCATGCTATGCTGCGGAATTCCCAGGTGTCATTCGCTGCCTATCACTTCACTATCACTGGCCTGACCCTCTGGGTCGCTTCTCGAACCTGGTGTGGATGGTTCGAGCCTAAACATGTCTCTCCATATCGCATTATCCACCTTGTTGCCGCTATGTGTATTCAGGTGATTTTTCAGAATCTCGCACTCGCACACTCCTCAGTGATCTTTCACCAGCTGGCGCGACTGCTTCTTACACCTGCAACTGCATTGCTCAACTACATTCTATACCAATCCAGCATCCCTCGTGCAGCGCTCCTCCCGCTTATCGTGCTCTGCACTGGCGTAGGGGTTGTCTCCTACTATGACTCCTTACCGACCTCACATAGCACTGAATCAACCTCAACCCAGGGCGTCTTCTTTGCTTTCTCTGGAGTGTGTGCTAGTGCACTATACACCGTGCTGGTAGGTCGATACCACACAAAGCTGCAGATGAGCAGCATGCAGCTTCTCCTCAACCAGGCTCCTGTCAGCGCAGCCGTTTTGCTCTGCGTCGCCCCTTGGATGGAGACTTTCCCTACGATCTCATCTGTGCCGGAGTCCTTATGGATATCTATTTTGGCGGTGAGTCTCTCTTCTCGCAGGGGTCTCTTGAGCATATCAGCTAATCGATGGACTTGCAGAGCGGGATCATGGCATGTCTGGTCAATCTTTCCCAGTTCTATATCATTGATGCAGCAGGACCGGTGACCAGTACCGTCATCGGGCAGTTGAAGACCTGCATTATTGTAGGTCTAGGATGGGTACTATCCGATCACGTCGTTTCGCATCAAAGCGTGGCAGGCATATTGATGGCCTTGACGGGAATGAGCTTGTAAGTTCACCTCCACCTCCTCTGTCAGTTGGCGATTCAGAACTCATGCCCTCATTAGATATATGAAGATCATCATAAAGCATCAGAAGTGATATCTGCTGGCTATAGTTATAGTGCATGTGGATTGGTGAGCGGAGGTCCTGTATACTAGTAAAATTATTCCCAGCGGCGTATATGATTGAATTATATTAAACAGTTGTGTTTTTTCCCCAAGGCCCGCTTTCGCCTCAGAACATACTGTTAGTGTCATAGTCTACGCTATGATTATCAAGCTGAGCCATGAATATTTCAAGTCAACTGTAACCAGCCGGACACAAACTCCCAAGGAGAGATTTGGGTGAGCTGGAATTGGTGAACGAGTGGCGGAGTAAATAATGAGGTTGAAGAACAGACCTCGGCCGGACCCCACGTGCCCGAGATTCCCGCCAATGTTTGTCTCAATTGCCTGACGCCTTCCCTTCCGCGCCTCCGCGTTTCACTCCTTCAACACCCGTGTTGTTCGCGTTCGTGGCACCAAAATGACTGCACTCTGAAACCACCACCACCAACCCCCTCATTGGATATTGAATCGCGTCAGTCTCGCGTCTCTCGGTTGCTTGTATTGTAACCGCGCGATATGACTGGCCAAATTCGAAAGCCAGGCAACTTTGCATGATGATGTCACCTAAAATTGCACTACAAGACTCCGATGACGATTTGAGTCTAATTGAAGAAGCTCAGCACCTGCTGGCGCAGTTCATGGGCCCTACGAACCATATCAAATGCAAAACGAGACAGTCTCCGCCCCGGAACGAGACCCCAATCGTCGAAGATAATTCAACCATCGAAAGCACTCGTTCCATGATCCTCCCGCGTACTCCAGAATCTTTGAGACCAAGATCGTCGCAAGACAAGCTTCCTATCGCACGGAATACACATATTTCAGACACGGTCAAAACGGCGCGGACACGACGGTCGGGTCGCCCACGGAGAGGCCCTGGTAATTACTATGACAAGTCACAATACGAAGGCTTTGGGTCGGAGGGTGAAGTGAGCGAAAGTGGAAGCTATGAAGGAACGGGTTTAAGGTCTCTTCGACGGAGACGAAATCGCAGCGATAGCATCGCCCCGAAGTCTGCTCGACGCAGCAGGGCCCGCAGTCAAGCTTCATCGCCATGTGTCAACAACGAGTCGGACATCGTAAGACCGTCTATGGCTACACCGAAGTCCGCATGTTCAGCAACGTTACCGTCGCGCGGCAAACAGCCATGTGCACGCAGGCATTCATCAGAGACATTGACGGCACTTTTACAACAACGTCAGCTGGGGATTCCAACTACACAACGGATCCGCTCGAAGGCCTCAAACAACCTGGAATTATGCAGAACCTGGAGAGGTGCTTCAGGGGATGTGATTGTTCTGGGCTGGTCGCCCGATGGTACTAGGTTTGCAGCCGGCGCAGCCGCCCAGTGTGATCACCACAACATGGCATACAACCGCAATAATAATTTGCTGGTTGGAGATTTAACCAAGAATTCTCTAGAGGAGCTGCCATATCACTGGGTACGTCGACCTCCGACCAGAGCTGCAGCTAATCCAAATCTACACGACGCTCGTCTGTTTATGAGTGTGACGGCTGTTGAGTGGTGGGATGACGCTCTATTCACTGCGAGCTACGATAACACTGTCAAGCTATGGCAACCGACAAGCAGGAGTGCGGAAAATCACAAACGCCTGTGGCATGATTCCAGGGTAGAAGTGATGGCTCGCTCAAGCTATACACCAAATTTACTAGCCACAGGGACTCGTTCCATTGGCCTCTGGCGACTAGAAGAAATGGACTATCAGCCTCTTGAAGCCCGCGAACGTCGATCGAATAAGGCTATAGAGATGGTACCGTCCTCTTTGGCATGGGGTAACACTCAAGCAACGGGGAATATTCTCCTGGCCGGCATGTCAGAAAAAGGCCACGAGAGTCTCACACCAGATGGTCAGTTAGCAGGTTGGCATGTAGGCGAAGCTTCAATAACGCCTCTCAGCCTCTCGCCCAGCTCACAGAACGTGTATGACATCAAGTGGCATCCCTCATTACCGTATGCTGCAGTAGCAAACTATATAGGCCACTCGATAAGCAAAGCCTACAAGGAAAGCAGATCATCTGTTCGCCTTTATCAGCCGCTGTCATCAAAGGTGACATACATGGAATTTGAGTGTCCTGCCTTGGACATCAACGATGTGACATTTTGTCCCATGAATACCAACTACGTCACTGCCAGTTGCACCGACGGCGCAACATATGTCTGGGACTTTCGCAATCCGGCAAGAATTCTCCACGAGCTCCGACATGGCGAACCGCTGAATCCATGGGATGAGAATCTTGGCCGGGAACAAGCAGATGTTGGAGTGAGGGCAGCCCTATGGGGCAGTACGATTGGCGAGTTCTACAGCGGGGGTTCGGACGGTGTTCTGAAGAGGTGGAATATTCTTCGAGCCCCAGAAGATGCTCTGGACCAAGACGTCGCGAATTTCAATGAGGAAATCATGAGTCTATCTTTCTCACCAGACAAGTCCAATCTCCTAGTAGGGGATGCTGCTGGCGGGGTTCACATTTTATCCTCTGGGCCCTTCTCGCGCACAGAGCAGTGTTCAATCGACTACAAACCTGCATCTCCGCCACCAGAGAGCATGCCCTTCGAGGACACTGAATCAGGAATCGCAGCCGGTGCCGAGCTACTGCGGTCTGGCCAGCTTGAACGGCACCCACTTTTCGGGGTCGGACAAGGCCCGTACTACGACGGTCCATTCGCAGCATGGGCCCGCCCAGAAGGCACTCCGCTGGACGAGATCGCATACACGATGCTGGCGGACGAATGCCAGGCCCGCCAGATCGATGGACTGGATCCTAAATACCGACTCGGGTTGACCGAGGAAGAAAAACAGCAGGTTGCTGCTCAGAGGAGGCTAGCACAGATCCGGAACCAGCGGGCTGGTTACAAGAAGAGGATCCGTGAAGACACCACGAGCGTAATAAATCTGTGCAGCGACGATGACGTCAAGCCCCCCACATCCCCCGACAACTCCAAGCGGCGATTAGCGAAGCCCAAAATAACAGTTTCGGAGATCGAAGTGATCGATCTGACTGGAGATCCGGTGCAGCTTCCCGATCGTCCAGTCTCGGCTAGGCCGATGCCCACTCGCCTGTGGAGTCTTGTGGATGAAGATCTGGCAGAAACGCTGGAGGAAGATCATTGGTGGCCACCTAATGAAACTGTTGATGCGAACATTCAGGACATGGACTGTATATGATATTGATGCTAGGGGTGGGTGTCATACGGCTGGCTGGCTGGCCATATCCTGCGTACGGGACCATATCATGTCAAGTAGCATCATTTACGACGTGAAGCTGTATTTAATAAGGATCATCGCGAAAGCACAGCGGCTTTCAGTACCTATGCTTTAGTATGCCTCAGAAGAGACAATAGCATCCGCACAAGAAACGCCCACTGGAGCAAACGATCAGCCATCGCGTTACATAGCATACCTAGCCCCTGGTAGGTCCCAGCTTCCATGTTGCGGGTTGCGGATTGCAAGCAAAGCCAGGCAGGAAGAGAAAGACCGCGTCAAACAGCACCCATGGCCATCGTATACTCCGTAAACACAAAGTAGACATTTTCCTGCGGCTGCAAAAACCGATCAATATAATCCTTCCGCCACTCATCCTCATACCAGATAGTTTAGGCCGCTTTGCAATACTCCCAGTAATCCGGATACCAACCCGACTGCTGCCAGTCCACGATGACCACGCGAACCGGACTGGTGGAAGGGACCATGATATTGCGCCGGTTCAGGTCCGCATGAGTCAGCTTGATCTCCCCAGTATCCGGGATAAACATCGGTTAGGGTCGTCGTATCTGTGCTCAAAACGTAGTTGATGTAAAGCAGCAAACCAGTCATTGAAGGCGCTTACGCTCAAGAACGGGCCTGTTTTCGGCTGGTCGATGAACACGTAGTCCAATAGATGCTCTCGGTTTATGGATCCTGAACAGGCGTAAGTCATTGATTCTCGTCCTTCCCCCTGACGTCTTCAACCATACCAATAAACCGCTCCGAGGGGTCCTGCGCGAGGGTGCGTAACTTCCCCATGATACCGCAGAGCTGGTCATTGATGGTCCTTCTTTGTAGAGCATCAAGAGAGTCCCAGCACTCCTCGAGGGTCGGGCCCCCGATCAGTTCCATATATATGAAAGTAAACCCATCTTGATCCACGCGCCAGCCAAATACCTCTGGTACAGGAATGTCGTCGCCAAAAGTCTTCTTGATCGTCCAGAGATTCAGTGCCTCGGTGGTCGTGACGTAACGGCCGAACTTCACCAGTAGGCCCAGCTCTGCAAATTTGACCGCTGCGGGTCGCGGACATGTATTGATACCTTTGGACAAAGCTCTCACTTGCGTTGGCGTCGGAAGCTGTCGGTTTGCACCATCGGTGGTGAAAAATGATGTGTCGGTGAACTTTATCTCTTTTTGATTGGTGTCGGGTAAAGGCAGAGTGAAATGGGCCTTTCGTCGAGCCAATATAGAACCATTTGGGATGGATGAGTAGGCCTTGATAATATGATAGGAGGCGATTCCTCGGTAAGGTAGAGGGTATCAGGAGGATATCTGCAGGTTTATAAGATTCCCAAGATTACGGGAAATGAGGGAAACACGTGCTCTAAAGTCAAACTTGATCAAGTGAAATATACCAGGCTGTTGCAACTGTGTATGTACACGTTCTCTTGCGATATCCAAGGGATGTGTTTGTTCTTTGTGCGGGTCTTCTTCTGACATCTCCGCATATCACCGACAGAGCTGTCGGAAAAGGCGGCCGGAAAAGCCAGGCCCGGGGTCACTTACCCCGCAATATCCGGACTAAGTACATAGTACATATAAACACCCAACTTGAAGAGTCAAGTCCCTCCGTTTAACTAGTCACACCAGCAAGACGGTACTTCCGACACAACAAACTAAGAAAAAAAACAATGAGCAGCATCCCCTTCGAATCCCTCCCGCTGGACCCGACGGGCTCGCCCGGCAACGCCTGGGGCCGCTTCGGCCGCGACGACCAGCTGGGCACCTTGAATCTCCTGACCCCGGAAGTGATCGTGGAAGCAGCCAAGGAGATCCGGACGGGGGTGCGCATCTCGCTCGACTGGCCCCTGAGCATGCCCACTTACCCCAGCTTCGAGCGCGACCCGTTCCAGCAGCAGATCGTGCACCGGCGGCCCAACTGCATCAACGATGATATCCTCACCTTTAATACGCAGGGGTCGACCCAGTGGGATGGTTTCCGACATTACGGTGCGTGTGTACTTGCGCTTGCGCCTGTCTACTCTATGCCACTGGGCCCCATTCTCTTCAGGCTATGTACATCCACTATGGCCCAGCTGACACGCGGGGAGGAGCCATGTCCGTGATGTAGCGCACCAGCAATCCAAGCGTTTCTACAACGGCCATACGCAGGAAGAGATTGAGTCCTCGGATGTCCTCGGCTTACACGGTACGTGATGGCGCGCAATCAACAGATCAGGATGGGTTTATTCTGACACCCCCGGCGCAACCGGCACAGTGGTCACCGAAGCGGGCGGCATCACGGGCCGCGGCATTCTGCTCGACTACGCTGGCTGGGCGGACGAGCACGACATCGCGTTGTCGCCGCTGACGTCGAGCAGCATCCCCATCGCGCACCTGACGCAGCTCATGCACGACCACGCCATCCGCCCGCGCCCCGCCGACATCCTTTTCATCCGCAGCGGGTTCACGCGCGCCTACCACGCCCTCTCCGACGCCGACCGCCACGCCCTCGCCCGCCGACCCTCGCCGGACTTTATCGGCCTCGAGGCCTCTGAGGCTGCCGTGCGCTGGCTGTGGGAGCACCAGTTCGCCGCCGTGGCGGGCGATGCGCCAAGCTTCGAGCGCGCCCCCATCCGCGGCGCCCACGCCGACAAGCGGTTCAACCTGCATGAGTGGGTGTTGGCCGGGTGGGGCTGTCCCATCGGCGAGCTGTTCGATCTTGAGCGCTTGGCCGCGCATTGTCGGGAGACTGGGCGATACGAATTCTTCTTGGCGAGTGTGCCGTTGAAGGTAAGAGAAGTCCTCTGTGCAGGCCGGCGGAAAAGGTGTAATTGAACGTCTGGTTGGGTTTGTGGCTTGTCCGCTAATGTGTGGTGTGGCTTTTGCTGTTCTAGGTTGTTGGGGGAGTGGCAACTCCGCCGAACTCGGTGGCTATTTTCTGATGCGAGGGGAAGGATGGACATGGGTTCCTTCTTTGGGCTACTGCTTGAACGCGCAACGTGAGTTCCAAGCGTCTATTGTCATGATCGTGCATGTGAATATTAGATCTTATGGATATATGAAAGGAGTGCAAGGGAATGCAGATGCAAGATGCATCACAATAGTACATATTCCAGCAACAATGTCATTGCTGTCGTCGCTTGACTTCGTTGAAAGTGCAGCACGGTTCGATATAGCCCTCTGAGTCGTTCGGTGAATCCTGCCCCGTACTTGAGAGCCTGTAGCCCTGTAACCCGAAATACCGGAGGAGAGAAGCTGCGAGTCTCGAGTCTGTCTTTTCGTTGACTTGGCCCTCTGGGGCCACACCTTGCCCGGGAACAAGGCCGTGTCGTACTCTGCACGCGGATTTCTCAATAGCTTTAGTGCTGGGAGCCATCGCTTGGAGTTCGTATGCTTCCACGCCCTGCGTTTGAGCTAGACCCACGACCAGGGCTGCAATGAGCTTGGGTCGGCTGGATCTGCAGAATCAAACTCGTTCAGTAATGCTGAGGCCGCTCAAGACGCTATACTCCACGCGCGACGCTGTACTCCGCGCGCAGCGCATTGCAGTATCGTTGTATAATCATCAGACCATGCTTTGCATAGAAAGAAGTCCAGATTGAGACCCTTGAGTGTTCCAGACTAGGACCTCGAGCCTGCAAGAGCCCCTCGCCGACCGATAATTGGGTTGGCGACCGGCGTGACAAGGTCTGAAAAGGTAGGTGCTTGAAAGAGCCCTTGTTGTTGGGACGAGGCTGACGTCGAATTGCGAATCGTTACCTGCAAACATGGCTGCGACGGCTGTTGCCACCGCCGGTCGCGTCTCTGCCCAGCCGCGGTCTGTTTCACTTCAACCCCACTTCAAGCACTTCAAGAATAGCGAACACTATCTCTGTGCCGCGTTGGGGTGCCCGAGGTGCTGGAGGACGGTTCGTATGCGCTCTCAGTTGTAACCTCGATCGTTGTGTGCTGCAAGACAACGCCCATGGGGGCCAGCTCAAGGCCTCCCTTGCCGATCATCTCCTCCGTGGAATCGCTTCGGCCGCGAGTGATGGTCGTTGATGTCGGACCTTTCGGGTCCGCACTCATGGCATATTGCTGCGCGGCCGATGATTTATTTCGACGGCTGCTAGAGAGCTTTTTGCTGCTTCCCCTCGCCTCAGATTCGACCACAACACTTCTACGGGTCACAACATACATGAATGCATCGCAGAACCCGGAGCATGCCATGAAAGAACCCGCAATACAGAAATAGAGTACGCTTGGCGAGTGCGAGCCAGCAGAAGCCATGCGACCGGCTGCCAACGGTAGGGTCAAACAGATGTAGACGACTGGATAAACGGCCATGTGAAGAATCACTCGTTTTAACCGGCGCAGACTCTCGGAATTATGCTCCCCAAGAACAGACGCTTCGGACATCTTCTGGCGTAGTTGAATGAACATGATCGCGTAAAGTGAGACAGTGAAAAACTCGGAGGCAAAGATCCAGACATAGTGAGTCCACAATCGCATGTTCTCGTATTCAGGGGTCATCCAGCACTGCGGGAACGGAACGAAGTTAGCGAATTTCAATGGGCTGACGGAAAAGCTCGAAACATACCCAGGCCACCGCGGGATACCACACATATCGCCCGTGCGCAGCGATAGGAATAATGGTCATCACAACCCCAAATGCCCAGAGGCCGATAATCATGCTCACAAACACTCTGTGTTCCATCTGATAGTTGAGGCTGACATGTAGGAACGTGTGCACTGCAATAGCAAGAACAAAAAGGCCACTCATTGGGTCGCCAATCTGCAGCCCCACACCCTGCAAAAAACATGCGACGTCTGTCGCTCGTACCGCGTCAATCGCAATCCAGCGGAGAGAAATGATAAACCCGAAACTCTGCAGGAAATCGGCCAAAACCAGATTGAACATAAGCACGACATACTGATTGTAACCTATGTATCGTCGATAGTACTTGCGCCAGAAGATGAAACGATAAGTAAGGAAGCTCAAAAGGGAGAAGGTCGTGAACATAGAGAGAAGAGCGAGCGTGGAAATGACGATCAGGCCTTTTTGCTGTAGGTCCGACAAGGGACTAATCACTGCAGAGCCTTCTTCTCCACGCGAATGAAGGGGCCTGCCGTCCCTGGCCGTGTCAGCCGCCAGAAGCGACTCAAGTGCAAAGGTAAGCATAGCAAAAGACGTTGAAGGGTCGAAATTGTCAGCTGTAAAATCCGAGGCGAGTTTTGGGCTATATAATCGAAGATTTGCCCCCTGTTACTTGGCGATGGTCATGGCGCCTTGTGGTGGATACGTAGTATGAGCTTCACATACAGCAATGATCGGAGGCATAGTGCGCCATAGTAAGCTTGTCCAGCCCACATGTCGTTGTGTGCAATTGCCCCTACGGGTTCGGGCATGAACCAAAAAAAGTTATCATCCGCGACGTTCTGAGCGTGGGGTTTCCACCGCATCCGCCTTCATGTTACTTTTGACCCATATGGCGGCGTTAGCCTCCATGATAAGGCGAATGGGGAGCGAAAGAAGTCAACCTAAGCTTTGAACTTGCCAGTTCGGGAACCTCGTCTCTGGAACAGTCGCCATCCTGACGAAAATTGGCAACGGTGTGCCGGCACGCAGCACGCTCTCCTCGCTCACTAGTATATTTTAGCCAACGCCACGCGGCTTGCTTTGAAAAGCTTGACAAAGCCCTTGTTGATCCTCGGGTCCATAGATAGCGCGGGAGTGCTTAGAGTCAATTTGACTGGAGGTCCCGTGTTCATGAAACATGACTCGGTCAGGGGCAACGTGCCCAGTGTTATTGGAGGGTTTCTACTAGCAGGCTGTGCGTAAGTTCCAAGACAAGAAACTAGTGCGTTGTCCGCGGAGATCACTCACGGAGAACTTATCACCGTAATCCGTATGCATGCCTCACGCCGCCCGAGGAGCACGTTGACTTAGCAGACTCTCACTCCTTTCTAGAAAGCCCAGCGCACTCCACATGCGGGGCGCCCGCCAAGGTGGCTTGTGGTTTGGCGCCAGCACAGCGGCACCATCTTCAGCCGTCTTCATTTGGAGTCCAAAGATCCTGCCTAGACGGCAATCAGCTTGCCTCGATTCAGCAGGTCGGATTGTTCCTTTCAATATCGTAGCATACGCAGGACGTGGCAGGGAATTTGGAGTGACTGGCTGAAGGAAAGAAGTAAATGGGGGACGATTCGAGTGGAGTGTTTGGAGTAGTTTCAAGTTGGTAAGTGCTCTGCCCCCAGTTACCGCCTTTACTGGCCGTACTGGAATTTCGCTACACAAACAACCCAGATTGTCCTCTGACAATCATCATGTACAGAGGCTGTTCGCTTTTTTGACCATCCCCCTCTTTATCCATGAGCGAGCTATCAGTCTGGCTGCGATTATAGCTCTCTCTGAGTATGACGAAGAAGTAGATCCACATGACCCGTTCAAAGGGCGATTTCACCGCGCACGCAAAAGGAAAAGGAGAAACCTCGTCACGAGATGGCAACAGGTTAAAAAGGAGTCGGCTTTGCATGATTGCCCTCCGCTACGATAAAACCCCTATTGCACTAGCAGAGCCGGGAAAGACTAATCTGTCGATCTTATCGCCGCGACGGGAACTCCGGACAATGGCATCGTCGCCGCACCACAGCGCTCGAAGCGATTGCATTGAGTGTAGTGTGGTCGATGGACATGGCTAGGTACAGGTGGAGTCATGTATAGCCATGCAGGTACGTGGAGTCATGTATACAAGGTTTCGTTCCTCCATGATGCTTCCCAGATTTCTCACATGGACCACCCGCCTCAGCCCTACCAAGATCCCACCCAGTGTGCCGAGCCATGCCACTGTTCCACGGAACCGCTGCCGAACCGAGTCAGCTTCAACGAGACCAGGAAATGTTGGATTCGACACCGACCGCATGCCAAGACACAAAGCGGAGAAAAGAACTATGGGCACATGACCTTCCTATTCCGTCGCCATCCACGATGCGTGTGGAACTAGGATCGCGCGCCCTATGGTCTACCTACTATCGATCTTGTACAGTACATGTCTCCATTCATCAAGATCCTTGCGGTCGTTGTCTAAGCTTTTGACCTCAGCGTCCGCGGCTAGGTTTAGGACCGACAGTTCAAGGGGCCGGTACTATAGCTATATCAAGAACCCTGCAAGCACTTTTACAGCTATCTTGATAGCCATGGCTCGTGGCAGTGAGTATGCTGATTACGGTCGAATGGGCAGGGATTTTCGCAACGGGTTCAAAGAACTTGAATGACAGGAGTACAAAAAGGATCTTAAGATCTCTTTGCCTCGTCTCCAATCTGTAAAAGCTTTATTGTCTTCTCGCAAAAGCATTGTTCTCAGTACCCAAGACATGTTATTGTCTGCTCACGTGATTGCGACGTGTGTACATGTCGAGAAGACAACGGAAGTCAAACTACCAAGGGCTGGAACAATAGAAGAAGATGGGATGATAGGTGAAAAGGGTCATCAACCCTGTCAGCCTAGAGACCTCCGCCGGGCACAGTATACTCGTTACTATGCTGGGCCATCGCCTTCAGGACCCTGAACTACGTGCTGATTGGCTGGTATAGTGGGACTACGATGAAGGCTTGGCTAGGCGAATGCACGTGTTCTGCGGATTGCAAGAGCACCACGATGCAGTAATAGGATCTCCGGCTCCAAGATCGTGTACCAGACTTGATGAGCCATGGGCGTGTTGCCTTTTCCCTTTGATCAGAGTGATACGGTCATTTTTACGTTTTGTTGCTGAAGTAGTCATCACCCTGCCATTCCCAATAAATCCCACTATACTCCGTACTCGCCCCTTATCTCTGGATTTCTATAAGGAAGTGATGGCGCTGAGTATGACCCTTTGCCAGGGCTTATTGAGCGTACAAAAACTTGGTGCATGCTGCCGAAGAAATCCACGAGTAAGAATCATAATTGCGAGCATGGGCTTCGAGGCAGGAAGCGTATAGTAAGTCAAAGACCATGGCCCAATGAGGACAAAGGGGAAAGGGCAAAAAACGACAGCAGTCGGATTTGAACCGACGCCTCCGAAGAGAATAGATTTCTAGTCTATCGCCTTAGACCGCTCGGCCATACTGTCTTATCTGGTAAATCTATATCAACTTTGAAAATATAATGCCGCGCAACTTCTAGCACAGTCCCTGATAGTCCTGATAGATCTAAGTCTGGACTTCAATCCCGATGTGTGCTGTCTATCTACCCCGCAGCCCTACTGAACTACGGCAAATTTTGCAGGCACAGGCTTGTGCAAGCGCTGGCTTGACGCGAAAATGCGCCGTGTCATGTGATGAGCCCGCGTCCCTCCCTTCGGGCCTCGGCAGGTAAAAAGACCCAAAATCGCAACTCCAACCTGAAGCGGAACGGAGGACCAAAATCGAGGGCAATCTTTAATGGGTCTCAGGCCTCCTCTTCCTCCTCCCTCTGCATGCCTCTAGTCAGGCAGACAACTCTTTAATGCCCCAAAAATGGCTTAATCAATCCTTCAGCCACCCAACGGCCCAATCTAAAGTACTGTGGCTTTTATCGTGACCGTGTCATCAATACATATGGCTAGCGATCATGGCAACCAACTTGATTGGGCCCGGTATGGCCTCCATGATCAAGCTCAAATAGACTTTCGACTTGAGGACTGAGATCGTCGGCGGTACCACTTTCTTGTCCTCTTAAATCCAACCCAAGCAACCGAGGGTGGTGATCTCCAAATCGCAATGGTTGCCCGTTTGGGCGAATGCGAGGGCATGTGAATCGGGGACAGGATCTCTTTTTATGACCCTGTCTGGCCGCTGAGGTAGACTTCGTTCACCAAAGAACACCACAACCTGCACCCTTACTATGACCCTGCAGCACTCGATCACTCTCGTCCAATCCTGGACTCAGTCGCTTTCGGTTCAGCTCCCCGAACCCGTGCGATCCGCCCTCGACCGCCATCCCTTCATTCCCCTGGTCTTCAACTCTTTGCTCGCCATCGCTTTCCTGCGGTATCTGAATCGCGCCCTCACATCCTGGTCGCTGGGAAATTGCTCCGTTAACCGATGGAACAAGGATCGCGAGCTTGTTCTCATCACTGGCGGCAGCAGTGGCATCGGCCAGCATGTCGTCCTACAGCTAGCCGTGCGAGGCGTGAGGTGTATTATCCTCGACATCCAAGCACCGTCCTATACCCTGCGTAATTGACCCCCTGCCCGATCACCAGCCCTCATTGAGTGCTGCCAGCTAACAATGCTCCAGCCAAGTCTGCACATTTCTACAAAACGGACATCACGTCTACCGACGCACTGCATGCAACGGCTGAACAGGTTCGCGCCGACCACGGCAACCCCACTGTGCTCGTTAACAACGCCGGTGTGGGCCATGACGGCACCATCCTTGCCGAGCCCGAGAGCAAGATCCGACAGACCTTCGAGGTCAACACGCTGGCGCATTTCCTGACGGTGCGCGAGTTCCTGCCGGCGATGCTGGAGCGCAACCACGGGCATGTGATCACGGTGGCAAGTATGGCGAGCTTCGTCGCGCTCGGCGAGATGGTGGACTACTGCTGCTCCAAGGCCAGTGCGTTGGCGTTTCATGAAGGGCTGGGTCAGGAGATCCGACACTGGTATAAACGGCCCGGTGTGAAGACGAGGTATGTGGATTATCTCTCTCGCGCCCCGTCCCTGTCCGTCGCTACTGACATCGCGCGTACAGCGTCATTCATCCGTATTGGGTCCGCACTCCGATGATTCAGCAGTTGACAGATGCTGGAGATTTGTTCAAGCAGCCTGTCTTGACGGTGGAGCGCGTCGCTGCGGCAATTACGCGCCAGGTCGTTTCGGGAAAGAGTGGACAGATTTTCCTCCCTGAGGGCTACTCGGTGGTCAGTATGGTGAGGGCATTGCCTACCTGGTTGCAGGAGCATGTGCGAGGACTCTCTTCCAAAGATATTCGACGACTCCGAGAAGTGCAGAAGTGAGGGTTGAATTGCTGGTCAATTGCCGCCTCGGGGAGAATTGGGATTTTCGATTGTATATTCTGTCAAGCAAACTGTGTTTCTTTACTTCATATTCGTATAATAGGAGTCTAAATCCACATTGATTTTTGGTGAAGTTGGTGAAACAATACGAAGGCGGTGTCCAACGGGGCTGGGGGGATAACCACTGATTGCCTAATCAGGCCATGATCGGTTCTTCTCTCCGTTGAGCATGACGACGAATTCCAGTTGGGTTTCACCTGGTTCCTTCCCTGACTACCCACATACTCAAATGCATCCGACATCGTAGATCTATTCATCTATTCTACACCGTTCGCATGTTTTATTGTGCCGTGTATTTCCAGAACCAATCTAGCCGCCATGGCCAGTAAAGATTATTCGTTATCAGGGGATGATTTAAGCCGATACGCCGGGACCACCACACAACTCCCCAAAATAGAAGTGGATGATGGACTTCACCACGCAGGCCCGCCACCACCCCCGGGCGCTGGCGAAGGTTTTCGACGAAATCATGCGCCCATCGTCCGCGCCTGGTACGACCCTCGTGGGTGGTCATCGCGCAAGAGATTGATCGTTGCGGCGGGCATCCTCATTATCGTCATTGTCGCCGTGGTGGTGGGCGCCGTCGAGGGGACCAAGAAACCCAGTTATCCTGACTATTCTCGCCTAAACTACGAATTGGCAGACACGTATTCGGGGACCTCGTTCTTCGATCGCTTCGACTACTATTCGGGCCAGGATCCCACCGATGGCTTTGTCCAGTAGGCTTTCCCTTCGCCTTCGACTGCGCTATGGTCGTGGCTGCTGACAGGCGCCCCTACAGATACGTCAACCGGTCCACGGCGCAATCACTCAACCTGACCTACGCCACAGAGTCGTCGGTCGTGCTCCGAGTCGACACTTCCGACCGCAACGCGACACACGGCCGCCGCTCCGTGCGCCTCGAGTCCACCACCAGCTACGACACGGGGCTCTTCCTCTTCGACATCCTGCACACGCCGTACGGCTGCGGGCTGTGGCCTGCGCTGTGGCTGACAGACACGTACAACTGGCCGGTCAACGGAGAGATCGATGTGGTCGAGACCAACAACCTGGCCACCGAGGGCAACGCCGTCACGCTGCACACGACGGGCGGCTGCAAGATGAACGTCCAGCGCAAGGAGACGGGCACCCCGAACTTTCTAACCTGCGATAACAGCACGCACAGCAACGCCGGCTGCGGCGTACAGGGTCCGCCCAGCACCTACGGGCAGGAGTTGAACGAGAACGGCGGAGGGGTAAGCACAACTCCCCCGATCTGCCCACTCAGTGCTTCCTCGTCCCCACTTGCTAACCTCACGGCCATCAGGTATACGCCCTGGAACTGCGCGACGCAGGCATCCGGACATGGTTCTTCGCCCGCGACGCTCTCCCCGACGACCTCTCCAACGCGAGCGCCACCCCCGACCCCTCGGCCTGGGGCACCCCGCTGGCCGACTTTCCCAGCACGCACTGCGACATCGCTGCTCACTTCAAGAACCAAAGCATCATCGCCAACATCGACCTGTGCGGCGAGCTGGGCGCTCAGAAGCAGTTCTACACCGACCTCTACCGCTGTCCCGGCACTTGCTCCAGCTTCGTGCGCTTCAACCCCGCCAATTTCACCCAGGCCTACTGGGAGTTTGCGAGCTTCAAGGTTTTTCGGGCTTCTTGAGGGGCGTGGAGTATATATACACAGTTTAGAATAAGGATCTCTGATTAGCGGGTTAGGGTTTTATTCCTTTTGGCATTCGCTCTTTTGCTTACCAGATAGTGCGCCACGGGGCTTGGCTGTTACGCCATTCGTGTTCGTTTAAACTCATGTATTCCAGCGTTCGGCCGTTCTAGAAGACTACTAGATAGAGCTACGATACGCATCCTCGATAGTCACGTGATAATATTAGAAGGGCGGTGCATTAGAACAGGGCTATATTCTCGAAGTAGTGCAGGTCAGAAATTTACATCAGATCATTCATACATCATGGCAGACAGCCTCCACACCAAATTCTACCTCTACCCCAGATCATACCCCGCATACCCGGATCCCGCCGGGACAATTGAGGAGTAGCCGGGCATGTACGCGCCCGCGCCCGCGCCCGCGCCCGTCAGATATGCGGGGGGTGAGGAGATCAGCCGGCGCTGGATGGACTCAGACAGGCGCTGCAACTCCTCGAAAACGGGGTCGGGGCCCCACTTGCGCAGGCCGAAACGCAGGATGCAGTGGATGTCGGACAGGCAGGCGGTGGCGCGAGCGTAAAAGTTGAGGCAGTCCTCGCTGTCGAGAACGAGGGCAGCCGGCGTCTCAGGCGGGATAGGCGGCAGCACCGGCGCCGAGGGGCTGAGCGGCAGGTCGTGGTTCTCGGTCAGTTCGCGCGTGAAGCGGCGGGTCGCCTGCACCGCGCGGTGCATGTCCCAGAACGTGATGAACGAGGTCCACGCCGGGTTGCGCAGCGCCTCCTGTATCTGGCTCAGATACTGCATGCTGCGCTCGAAGAGGACCACGTTGCGGTAGTCTCCGACGGCGGCGGCCGGGGGTTCGTCGGTCGGCGCGAGGATCATCACTACCGTGTACAGGAGTTCCAGCTTGTACAGGACCGCGAAGTGGCTCGGCGCCGTGGTCGGCCTGCTCTCGAACCACTCATAGGCTTCTGCGCCGAGCGCCCACGTGGATTTCGCGGTCAGCGAGCATGTCTCGTGGCCGTGGAAGTACTTTCTTGAGTATGCTTCCGAGAGGATCTGGCGGATCTTAACCAGGTGCCACGCGGGCTCGGAGCTGCGCAGGAAGAGGTGGCTTTGCTCGCTGAGCGTGGTGCCTGCGCTCGTGGAAGGGAGGGCGACGTTGACTGATTGGTCGGAGAAGGAGAATGGCTGTTCGAAGACGGTGCTTGCGCCTCTGTCGGCGCGGTCAATGGCTGTTGCCTGTGAGGGCTGGGTGCGGTACGAACCTGTCTAACGAGTAGAGACAATGTAATATGCGGCGACGCAGGTCGAGTTGTTTGGTCGAGGATTGCACCTCTACTGGAGGGTCCTGGTGCAGACCTAGATCGACCATGACTCTGACAGCCATACCGACCAGGAACCAACTGCGGAAGTGTTGTGGATCGAATAGCGAATATTGAGCGAGAAGCATGATCGCCTGGATACCAAAGATGGATCCCGGCCGAAGCACATCTTCCGCCCT
The DNA here is from genome assembly GCF_003184865.1 of Aspergillus homomorphus CBS 101889. Classification (NCBI taxonomy): domain Eukaryota; kingdom Fungi; phylum Ascomycota; class Eurotiomycetes; order Eurotiales; family Aspergillaceae; genus Aspergillus; species Aspergillus homomorphus. The sequence continues at coordinate 344,432 of NW_020291890.1, read as the reverse complement.
CTGCAGGGCCTGGGCGACGTATGACACAGCATCCTGGTGGCTCTCATCGCCTGTCTCGTAGGATAACGACGCGGAGGACGTGGCCAACACCGTATATACTATCCAATGGTCGAACGGCTTGGCGAACCGACCGCCGGACTGATACACCGCATCGACCGCGGTCCAAAAGCTGGTTTCTGCGAAAAATGGAAGTTGGACATAGATCGTGTCGAAGTAATGCTGGAGGAGGTGGGTTATCTCGTGGCGTGGTGGTAACGGTCGTAAGGATTGTTTGGGTAGCGGTTCGGCGAGTGAGAGGGAGAGGAGGAGGTTCGCGAAAGAGGTGCTCGAAGTGATTCCGTGGAAGTCTCTCGAGGTGGCATTCACTGACCTAACCGCGACGAACCGGTTAGTAGGTGGGTAGAGAACATGAGGGAGAAAAACTTACAGGAATCCGAAGTCTCCGACCAGATCATCAATATCCGAGACTTCTTTGTTCGGACCCTGGACCGCGGATTCCGACGATGTTATTGAGGTGATAGAGTTCTGGTGTGCGATTCCCCTATTGTCGACGGAGAGCGATGTCTTCAGATGGCGGAGCTCCGCGATCTTCTTCTCCAGCCTTTCACAGTACCCCTCCAGGGAGGCAACATAGCTTCGCTCTTTACCGCGAGCGAACTCATCACTTGCGCCGGAGCAGGTGTCGGACTTGCCCACTCTTTCACATGCGGAGCAGGCAGGGAGCTTCCCGTCGCACTTGATCTTGGCTGTTCGACATCGCGAGCAGGCAGCTACCGGGCGACTGACCTTGAGGAGTGGCTTGTCGAGGAATAGCGTAGCCGACATCTTATCCGTACATGTTACACCGACATAGGACTGGCAGGTAGGAGGAGGTCTGCGACGAAGGAACGGATCGAGTATATAGTCTGCTACGAGCCACCTTGATGATGAAGCAAGGGTGAGCGGCGTTACACAGGTTGAGAGGATGGTTGAGCGATGCTTACCGAGAGAATTTTGGGTAAGGGTGGACTGCTGCCGTAGCTGAGGCTATGCGAAGGGAGGGTATTCCATATACAGGTGTTGAGACGAGGCGTCAAACTGTGCCCTTCGCTGGCTAACAATCGGCCATTGACAGACACTGATAAGACATGGATTGGCATGATCGAGGCGGCGACCGCGGCTGTCGAGCTGGTGTTTACACTGTTTGCATTTTCACGTGACCATACAGTGAACAGCCTGGAGACCTCTCCAAGTTGCCTGTCCGTATCGCAGCTACAATCGTCCCCTTCTTCTTTTCGATAAGAATTTCTCCACAGCCCATTTTGGCAGCACTATGACTCTAAACAACTTGAAACCTTAGTCATGCCTCCATGATTGTTGAGGCATCTAAATCCCATCCCTTTCGGCTGTCGGAGAATTGCCGAGGGATTCATTGGCCGCCCGAGTGGAACATCTCCCTCCCCGCCTCAAGATCCATCCATCTTCTTCCTGCCTATCAGATCCTCTCCATCATTTCCCCAGAACAAAACCCCCCAGTCTAGTGAGTCGCTAGTCAGTGCGGTGTGTGACTGCCCACTGCCCACTGCCCAGTCTGCCATCCATCGTCTTCGTCTCCCCCACATCCCATGCTGTTCACGATTTCTTCGTCATTCGTATTCTTCTCAATTACACAATCTGTGCCTATGAAAATCATGCGTGCTTTCGCTGCCTCTACACCAGACACTGGGTGATCGCATATCTCGCACTTGGCTCTATCCTTGCCTCGGTCGCTATCGCCCAGCGTTTAGAAGACGAACTGGTCCTACCGTACCTCCCCCGCACGACTTTTGCGTCATTCCGACCGACCGATTCAGAAAGCATGCAGCCTCACCAGCCAGAGAGGCCCAAGAGGGCTCCTCGAAAGCACGTCACCACAGCTTGTGTCGCCTGTCGTGAGAGTAAAATTAGGGTCGGTGATTCCCAGGCGATCGCACGTTTTCAGCGCATTGTTTTCATTTGCGCTGATAGATTTCCGCTTAGTGTGACGGCTCTACTCCGCATTGCCAGAACTGCCAAAGGAAAGGCAAGGAATGCAAATACCAGCATGGGGACGACAAGCGCAAGTATGTCCTCCTCATGCGCCCACCCCTCTCCATCTAGAATTCCGGATACTGGCGAAATGTGATCATTAGTGATTCACTTGCCTACACCAAGGAACACACAAATGGCCATGCTTCTATCAGCACAACCTAGTCAGACTGACCATTTCTATTGCCAGAGTGTCCCTACGTGCTGCGACAGAGCTTTTCTCCGCCAGAATCGATCAATTGTGCCAGTTCATTTACGATAACGGGCTGGAGCCGCCCCCAATGAAGGAGGAGGATGAGTCTGGCATGAATCGAGTCCTGGATACGCTTCAGATCCCCCGTGCACCTACGAAAAGGAGGAGCTCGATCGCAACCACTATACAGAACACTCTGGCCCTACCGACTGCCGCCCGTTCACCTGGTCAATCTCCGACCTCTCCTCAATCAACGTCGAACCACCAGTTAGAAACCGATAATGCACCTGAAATATCACCACCCTCACAGATCAGACTTCACCAGACATCTCTCCCCCTTCCAGAAAATAGTCAAGGGGTCCTAGGTCAATCCAGCATGAATTTGGCCTTGCCTAATAACATTAAAACCCCATCAAATTGGGGATTCACTCTTCCAACAGCGGAAAGTCTGGATGCTCTGTACGCCAACATAGATGGTCGATCGAACGGGTCACATGACACTAGTCTGAGTCCGGATAGCTTGCATTTGTCGCAAGACATCGCACAGCAGCCTGGGGTGCTCCTAAACCAGGCTTGGAACGATCGCGATGTGGACTCGAACAGTGGTGAGGAAGATGAAGCCGAGAAGGATGTCATTGAACAGATTTCGCACCGCATTGGGACCCTCAAACTTTCGGGTGACGGCCATCTACGTTTCTTCGGCGCAACCTCGAATCTCAACTTGGTGGATGTTTCAGCGACTCAACAACATCAGCGTCCGGACGCTCGAACAGTTCGTCATGACGGACAAGACATTCTGAACCACTTGCGGGTGGGCCAACCCGTCAGTCAAGCGCTGGAAGACCATCTTGTTGAACTCTACTTCACTTGGCAGAACCCCAGCACGTATGTGGTTGACAAGGAGATGTATCTAAGCGCTCGGTCCGAGTGGAGAAACGACTTGATCGATACTCCCTTCTATTCGGAGGTTCTCACGAATGCTATGTATGTTTGCTCTTTCGGGTCGCTGTTACGACATATCCCTGACAATATCTCAGGTGCGCTATTGGAAGTGCTTTCGAAGCTCGGTATCACCCTACCTTCATTACATTTCCCAAGTCGCTCTCAGAATTTTTCGCCGACAGAGCGAAAGCTCTTCTGGAGATTGAACTAGACTCTCCTTGTGTTGCTACTGTCCAGGCCCTTGTCATACTGAGTTCCCATGAGGGCTCATCAAATCGTGATGCTAGAGGCTGGCTTTACAGCGGTATGTCGAGCAGGCATTTCACGAAGAAATAAAAATGATCTGACTGGACCAGGCATGTCGATGAGACTCGCATTTGACCTCGGACTGCATCTTGATATGACGCCGTACGTCGAGAAAGGTGACATTAGTGTCCACGAAGCCGATGTTCGCAAGATAGCCTTTTGGGGGAGCTACACCGCAGATCAGTAAGTGACCTTGATTAGTATTCTGGATGAGCCTGTTCTGACTATCGGGTAGCTTCTGGGGCTTCTATCTCGGGAGGCCTTTCCGGATGAGTACTGGGGATATTACAGTGCCTAAGCCTGCTTCTGACTTAGGTGCCGAGAAAGAAGGCATGTGGCATCCGTACGGCTTGCCGATGAAATCGGAAGCACTTATGAGCGGGTTGAAGAATCCCAACGAGCTGGTTAGCCGGCAGTTTGCTGTACTATGGGAGATTATTTCTCCCGTGGGCCATATTCTGTGAGTCTTTAGTGTCCTGATAGTTGCGCGTAGTTGCTGACTTCTGGAAGATATGGATGCTCGGATATTTCCCGCCATGATCTGCAGAGACTATGCCACCGTGTAACAGATGATCTCTTTGCTTGGAAGGCCAACCTACCCTCTAATCTGGACATTGATATGTTGAATGACACTGTTCCGAAGCTGCCCCATCTCCTCGTACTACAGTAAGGCTTTCCGGCATGCGCTACAAGGCAAAGAGAAGCTAACGATTGCTGCGCAGCATGCAATATCATCAGATCGTCATCTTTACTCACCGCCCATGGGTTTCGAAAAGCTACATTCAACCACGCAGTCCTCGCCAAGGACCCGGGTACCATCACGCAAGAAGAATGTGTATTGAGTCTTCTACGGCCATCGCGCAGCTTCTCCACATTTACGAGAAATATTATACCTTCCGTCGCATGAACAGTCAAGTTGTGGCTATGATTTTCAGCGCCGCCCTGATCCTTCTCTACGTTACGATTTCCAATTCTCGCCCTGGCAGCGACACTGGCAGCAATGCTGAAATGGTTGCGTATCTTAATCTCTGCTTTCGTGCTTTGGATGAAATCGGCCAGTCGTTCGAGAACGCCAAGCGAACCCGAGACTTCCTCGTCAGTCTGCAGCGGCGGTGGCAAGCGCATATGCGTCGCTCGGGGTCCGCAGTCAAGCGCCAGATGAGCCAGCGAGGACCATCGCAGAAACCCGCCGGGCGAACATTAGACGCAGACGCATCGAGGAAGAAAACGCGGACCACAGCGCCTCGGAACCAGGCCACCATGCCTCTGTCGCTGCCGACGGCGCACTCACTCGCTGCCACCGGCCTACCGCTCGGTGAACCGCAACTCCAAACTCGATCAGCACAGCATCAACAACCAGTGGATCCTGTCCAGTCCTTGACCACATGTCAGCCAGGGGATTTCGACTGGATCCGCGATTCGGACCTGCAATTGCTCTCCGACAATCTGGGCGAGGACGGGTTTCCGCCCCTGGGCAATACGAATCTGTACGCGGAGGATGCCACCCTGCCTTCATTGAATGACATTGAATCCTGGTGGGACTCGCCGGAGGGAAATACGTTCGGGGGTACCTCGTTATGACCGCAAACTAGTCATGATTTCAAAGAGGTAATCCCTGATCTCGATTCTTGGCTTTCCGATACTTAACGTTACAGTCAGCATGGATAGAATATTTCACAATACGGATTCACGAGGGGACAGATAGCGATGACATTCCAGCATGAAAGCGCATGATTCCCATAGTTAGACCCTCTTACCCCATGAAACCCCCTAATCTCTCAAGCGTAGAATTTATGCATTCCCGGGGGAGAACCCCCGGACCCCCCTTCCTTTCAGCTTCCCAGCTTGACTTAATTCTATAACTTAGAGCCAAGGACAACACAGCGCGAGAGTACCAGAGGGTATCCGGTGTAGGGCTTTGTAGGTGACGTCGATGAAAGTAAAGTCTTCCAGTAAGACAAAGGCCAGTTCGGAAGTATACGAGTTCTCTGCTATAGCCGGGTGGAAAGAAGCGGAAATTGGCGGGGGAGCGAAGCTCGGGAGGGGCCGCGGAAATGTTCCGTCATCGATCCCGTATACTCAACATTACGCAGAATGGCAAAAGAGGAAGCACCGCCAGTGCCTCTAAGAACTAGAAACCTACCGAGTCAAGACCGCTCCCTGTACACCATAAGCTACCCATGTCTATAGCCCTGGTCGTGTGACAATGTGACGACAATCCGCATGTCCGCGACTACCCTTTTGTGGTGCGGGAACCATGCTTGAAATATATGTCAACTCGACTCCTACCAAGCAACCTACAGGTAGTACTGCATCTCACCCACTCCTCATTCACCACCCAGAATAATACCCCAGTACACAACACGAACCCCCTGAAAATGCCGGAAACAAGTATAACTCTCTACACATACTTTCGGTCCTCGTGCTCAGCCCGCCTGCGCATCGCCCTGAACCTCAAATCCCTCCCCTACACCTCCATCCCCATCAACCTCCTCGCCAACGAGCAACACACGCCCGCCAACCTCGCGCGCAACCCGTCCGGCACCGTGCCCACCCTCGTCCTCACCTCATCAAATGGGGCTTCATCCATAAAAATCACGCAATCCCTCGCCGCCCTCGAATACCTCGACGAGGCCTTCCCAGACACCCCCCCGCTCCTACCGCGAGACCCGGCGACGAGGGCCATCGTCCGCACCCTTGCGGCCATCATCGCGTGCGATGTGCAGCCTGTGACTAATTTGAAGATTCTGAAGAGGGTTGCTGAGCTTGGGGCTCAGCGGGAGGAGTGGGCGCGGGGGTTGATTGAGCAGGGGTTACGGGCTTATGAGGGTGTTATTTCTGGTTCTGCGGGGGTGTATAGTGTTGGTGATGCCGTGACTATGGCCGATGTGTGTCTTGTGCCTGCTGTTTGGGGGGCTGAGAGATTCGGGGTCGATGTGCATCGGGAGTTTCCGGTGATTGCGGGGGTGGTTGCGCGGTTGGAGGGGTTGGAAGCATTTACGAGGGCGCATTGGGCTAGGCAATTGGATACTCCTGCCGAGTTGAGGATTGATTGATTCTGTTTTATGCCGGAAGATGGAAGAAGGGGATCCCCGGGTTCTCCTCGGGAATACTTGTATCTTCAGTCAGAGGATTGAGGTGCTTGGGAAGCTGAAAGAGAAGGGGGGTCCGGGGGTTCTCCCCCGGAATACATTTATTCTAGTTCTAAGAATGAATGTGGCTGGGAAGCTGAAAGCAAGGGGAGTCCGGGGTTTCTCCCCCGGAATACACTTATTCTGGTTATAAGGTTGAGTACGGCTAGGAAGCTGAAAGAAAGGGGGGTCCGGGGTTTCTCCCTCGGAATGCTTATTGAAGAGGAGAGGACTGTGCAGAGGGCAGGGATTGGGTTTTGTTTGGTGGTTTGTTTGTGATTGTGAAGGTAGGGAGGGTTGATTCATTCTGTGGATAGGTACGGTACAATTCGATTTGGATCATTACACGTCTAGCTTATGCAAAGTCCAGCTGCACTGCAGGAAGGATCTTGGCCGAACAGTCGCCAAAGCCCACATAGTTGCCCTCAGTGCCGGCCTTGCCGCGCAGCACCACCGTGTCGCCGTCCTCCAGGAAGACACGGCTCGAGCCATCGGCCAGCTGGATCGGGTCCTTGCCCTTGGTCTGCTCGATCAGACTGCCCTCGGTGCCGGGCTCCTTGCCGGAGATGGTGCCGCTGCCCAGCAGATCGCCGGTGCGCAGATTACAGCCGGTGATTGTGTGATGGGCCAGCATCTGCGGGAACGAGAAGAGCAGGTTCTTGGCGTTGCTGCGCGAGATGGTCGTGGGCTGGCCGCCCTCGTTGGTGATCTCGAACTCGAGCGGGATGTCGAAGACGTTGTCGGTGCGCTTCTCGCGCAGGTACGGCAGCACCTTCTGGTTGTTCTCGGGTTCCAGGCTGGCGGTGCGGAAGGGCTCCAGCGCGTCCAGCAGCACCACCCAGGGCGAGATGGTCGTCGCCCAGTTCTTAGCGTTGAACGGGCCCAGCGGCACGTATTCCCAGGCCTGCACGTCGCGCGCCGACCAGTCGTTCATCAGTACCAAACCGAAGATGTGGTCCTCGGCTTCCTGGATGGATACGGGCTTGCCCAGGTCGTTGGGGACGCTGACGAACGCCGCCAATTCGAGCTCGATGTCCAGCCGCTTGCAGGTCGTGAAGATCGGCACCTTGGGGGTGGCGGTGGGATTGGCGAGGATTTGGCCGTTCGGGCGGTGGACCGGGGTGCCGGATGGGACGATCGACGAGGCCCGCCCGTGGTATGCGACTGGGAGGTGCTTGTAGTTGGGCTGCAGGGCGTTATCGGGTCCGCGCAGGAGGACCCCGAGGTTGTGGGCGTGGTTGATCCCGGCGTAGAAGTCCGTGTAGTCACCGATCTGCAGGGGGACGTGGTTGGTCACTTCGGACAACGGCAGGAGCGCCTCTTCTTGGAGGGACGCATTGTCCTTGAGAATCTGTGGGAAGGGCGTGTCGGCGCGGAAGACGGACTGGATGTATTCGCGGACCTGGCGGTGCACTGGTCGTCCCAGGGCGGCGAATGCGTTCAGAGTCGGTTGGCTGAAGACGTTGAGGTGGGGCTCAAAAGACGGCAGCTGAGAGAAACCACCGGACGAGGCGAATGCATTCAGGTTCAATGCATAGTCGCCGATGGCAATGGCAGGGACCCGCGAGGCAGTCTTGGCGGTGGTGATGATTCCGAAGGGGATGTTCGCCAACGAGAAGGGCGAGTTCTTGGGGATCTGTAGCCACGAAACCATTGTGTGTGAGGGAGAGGGAGAGGGCAGGGTGGAGTTGTTGAGGGATGAGAGCAGGAAGATGAAGAAGAGAGACTGGAGAGAAGCTAGAAGGATATAATATCGATGTCCGTTCTCTTATTGCGATGATGGATGGCGGGGTCGAGCGCCAACGCGCGGAACCAAGTCCGCACCCGCTTAGCCCCGGCAATTTGACTGGATTGACTTCCTCCCCGCCCAGCGCCAATTCCGCGTCTTTCCCCCGCAGAGCGTCTACGGGCGTCAACTCCGACGTCGCTTCCTTCCGCTGCCTCCTTCCCTCCATCCCAATCCCAGACAATATCGTCGACTGTACAGACCAGACTTCATTGCGTCTCTATCCACGGATCCTGAAGGCTGTTGACATTCACGTACAGCACCTTCTCTTAGTCGGTTCAATTGGTCCACCTCGACATTGAACACTAACCCAAGATGAATGCCCCTTCAGACCTTCGATCCGCTCTCTAGTGTCGAAGAAAGGCGGAGCACAGGTTTTTGGATAATACGAACCAATACACCATTGAATACCACACCAGAATGGGACCAGAGAGATCGAAGAATGACAATCTAGCTGGGTCGGCACGGGAGCCGGCCAGGTCAATGCTTGGATAGCCGCCGCAGCACGAGCTTTGACACCGACAAAGGGGCCATGAACCAGACCTGAAATAGCTACCCAAGAGCCTCACAGCTTCTTCTTGCTTCCCCTCGGGTTCTGCCAACTGAGCGGCTAACATTCATTTTCAGATTGAAACCATTATTGGCTGAAATTGGTCCTAGTGAAAGCCCGTGATCGAATGTCAGCGCGCTACGATTCAGTGGTACACTTCCTAGTGTCAAAAAGGCCTTGCCTACATTTTAGCCCCAGCAAGGCTGTCAAGCGCCACAAGGTCTTTTCAACATCACATTTGAAGCCATCAAGTCATCATGACTGAGCGTGAGGTTGTGCCGCCAAAGCATAAAAGGTTTAGAACGAGATCGAGAACAGGTTGCCGTACCTCCCGGTAGGTATACTACACCATCACTCGAAACCGTGGCCGATCGTTCTCTGTAGAACGCAGCGGATCCGATGCGATCAGTTCCCGGGGCTTGCAACAATTGCAGCAATACCAATCGGAGCTGCGAGTATAACGTCCACAGGCTCCCAATTAACGCCCAGGGACCCTTGCACGAACGCTCTTGATTTACGCGCATGCGTGGACTTTGGCTCCGGACGTAAAACGCTGTTTCTCCTACTTTCGACATCACACGATCCCAGGTCTGGTAGATCTGGTCGATTCACCATAGGAGAGACGCGTTCGTCAACTTAGCTTGATCGAGCCTGCGGTCTGCCATGCGGTCAATATGCTGAGTGCGGTCAAATCAGATGCGGCTTTCAGCCACTCGGCCGACTGATTCCTACTCAAGCTTTGCTCTGGAGCAGTCGGCACGATCCTACGGCCTTCCAAGACGAAGGAAATGATTTCAACGACCCACAACTGTACCAGTTTTGATTTGCTGCCTTCTCTTTGCTATGGGAGAATGTCTATGCGGATATTATGACACTGCGATTCTGCTCATTCACCATGAGGTTCAGCTTGTGAATGAAGTGCGCCCTCAGGTGCTGCAGTTAGATGAATTCCTTCTCGCCATGTTCGACCACCCCAACTTTAATCGGCCTGATATACCACCGGTGGACCTATTAAGTACGTTGAGGATATGGGTGAACCCAAGTGGGTAAGAGAACCATGCCCGAGCGTCGTTCGTAGCATTGGCGAAGCACGAGATACTTTGTGGGCATTCTTAGCTACTAAATCTTGTTAATCGCTCATATCTGGCGCTAAACGAAAGTCGAAACGATGGCAGAATAACGAAGACTTGTGGCTTACTATGCAAAGGCTGATAACACGCTACGAGCTGCTTACTCACTTGGTACTTTCTGTCAGAAACGCTACGCCACGTTTACTCAACGCGGAGCAGATGTGCTCCGCCACAGCGTCCTGGTACAGATCAGAATGATGAGACTTTCGCTCCCAGAAAGCTTCAGCTATGACCGGATAATCGCTGATTGCACCGCAGTGCTCTCAAGCAGTATCGCTGTTATAAATAGAATCTCCAAGAGCACGACATACCCTGTGGTCATTCCGGGTCTATACGCCATGGCTACGCAATGCCCATAATTTCATATTCGCATTCAGGCCATCGAAGCCTTGCGCGCCTGGCCACACATCGAGGGCATCATCAGTTCCGAGGTCAGTGTCTCCCTCGTGATCAAGGCGCTAAAGCGGATACGCAAAGGAAGGCTGTGGACGAACAAAGCCGGATTGTTCTCGAGTATCCCGAGGAGACGGATCAGTTCTTTGTTGAAGTCCTTCAGTCGAGTCAGAATGCTGCTCATTAGGTACCTGTTCGCTATCCTGGTATTGAATTCGATGACGCGGTGCTCCAAACGGGCTCGGAAATGGTTCCCGTCAATGAAGTACAGTCTATCATTCATGGGAGATGGAATGGTCAGGGTCATTTTACCTGCAGTTAGAGTTAATAGCTCCCAATTGAACGCAGGACTTCTGTTCCACGGCCTTCACGCAGCTCGATTCTTCTTTCTCGATAATTCCGTCTGATGTCGACGGCATTGTTGCACATGGTCGTGTCGTGAATACATCAAGAGTCACAGCGTAAGTTGGTTCTCCGGAAATGTAACTCCGGTGGCATGACGTTCGATGCGGTTTGTATGCTGACGACGAGCCCTCGGACTTTGGGACAGGTCAACAAATGATGAGCGAATGGTTCCATGATGTTGGCATCTATGGATGACTCCCTTTGAGTCACTCGTCCCCTATTTAAGCCATCCATCGCCTGCTGCCGTCTTTCGATCTTCTGTAGTCTTTTAATCTTCTATTTTGATCACGTCCTGCAATCTACTATCACTACTATCGAACAGCCATCATCCTCGTCTCATTTTTTACTGCCATCAACCCACTTGCATCTTCTCTCGACATTCACCATGAGCGGCCAAGCAGGTGAAGGCATCCCCCCTCCGGCGACAGCCACCACCAAACCCTCCCAGGGTAGATGGAGATGGCTACGCTGGGCCATCCCAGTGGGAGTGTGTCTCCTTGCCCTGATCATCCTGGGCGTTTGTCTGGGGACTCTGCTGCCTAAGCACCTGAAGTCGCCCATCCAGCTCCCCAATTCGGGAGGAAGCAATGGCACCGGTGAGTTTCCCACCAGCACACCAACCGTCTTCCCTACCGGCCACACGGGCAGCACTTCGAGCGACGGGTACGCCTATCATCCAACAGGGCCGCGCGACCACGGCCACCCGCACAACCCGACGCAGCCGCAGCCGCAGCCCACGGACTTCAGCCCTACCACCCCCGTCAACCCCGTCAACCCCTACCCAAACCAACCCCCCGCCACACCACCACAAGTGCCACAAACCCCTGCCAACCCACCCACAGGACACCCCCCGAACGTCCCCTGCGCCATCGTCCCCAAAGTCTCCTACACCTTCTACGGCTACCCGGACAACGACCCCCCGGGCGCCGACATCGCCTACGACTGCGGCCGCGGCTACACGGCCGGCGGCATCGGCACCTACGCCAACCCCCTGACCTTCGCCACCGCCCCCGGGGAGTTCGCCATGTGCGAGCTCGTCTACTCGCCCTACCTCCGCAAGTATCTGTTGCATGAGGATTACTGCGAGAGCTGCACCCGCGACTGGGCCGACCGCCACCACCCAGTCTGGCATGTGGACATCTGGCTGGGTAGGAACTCGACCACCGAGGCGCACGAGCAGCTGTCGTGCGAGAATCGGTTGACGCCCGATGGGCAGAGCCAGGTTGTCATTCGCAACCCGGAGAGGAACTTGCCCGTCGACGGTATGTTTGTCTTTTTCTTTTTGTCTCGGTCTTTTGGTCATGATCTTGGGTGGATGGATGGATGGATATAAGTGTGGAGGTTGACGTGACGCTAACTTTCTGGTGCGTGATGTTTCTAGAGATGACGTTTTACGCTGGCGGCAAGGCGAGTTGTGGGGTTGAGCATGTGTATCCGCAGTATGCGGTGCAGGAGTTTTGTTAAATTTGGGTTGGAATTTGAGGTGCTTCTGTTTTTTGGGGTCGCTTTTTGGGGGGGGTGTTAGGCTTTAGGGTGCTTGCTTTCCTCTGTTTTCTCTGGGATCACGTTCCTTGCTTTCTTCTTCGCGGTGATACCCTTGCTTAAGTTTTTGTTGGTTAGCATCGAGGCTTTTGTTCTTGTTTGAGTCCTTGGTGTTTTGCTATATTTTGCTATACCTTTTTTTTGTTGGGTTGCCAATGACGTGGTGATTTGATGATCCAATTTAGGGTGTTGAGGTTGCAGTAGGCTTGAGATAATATGAGTAACTGTATCGTCTGCTCGTACGGTAGCCACACGATTTGGACTGGTTGTATTGTAGTAGTATAACATTGGGCAAGCTGAAGTGCGTGAACCAGTACTAGCAGGCAGCAGTCAGTCGTGGTGTCATGTGAACAAAACACCACCGCACACTCCGCTCCTTCCTCCGTGCGACAATTTTCTGTATAAACAAACCAGAAATCTATTCTCTAAACATACCTACTTCTAACCACAATCGCATTACCAGACTATACAGTCGAAGCTCCGGTCATCAAATGACGCAACCTAAAACACCCCCTCATCCAACAACGACTTCCCACCCTCAACACAACAACCCACCACCTCCTTAACCGTCTCAACCACCAACCCCAACAACATCTTGACCTCCTCTTCCTCGGACCCAACAACCCCAAGATGCAAGCGCCCCGCCTTAACAAACGAAACCACCTTGACCGGATACGCCGCATCGCCATGCGGGTTGAGGATATCGACGCCGCACTGCCCTCCCGCGAAAGGCATGGAATCAAAGTCCTCGAAATCCTGATGATGAACGAGCGAGTCGAACGACTGCACCCCATGCCAGGCGGGGGCGCAGTCGCGCGCGATCCTGTTGAAGCCCACGAAGTCATGGGCGGCGGATTCGGCGCTCTGGCGCTGCACGGCGCGCAGAAGGTCCGCGGCCGTCCAGTCGCGGCGGAAGCGCACGCGCACCGGCGTCAGCTGGTAGCAGGGGCCGACCACGGACTCGATGCCCGGGAAGTCGAGCGTGCGGCCCGTCGTCACGCCGCCGAAGGTGATGTCGGCGGTTTTGAGCAGGCGGGCTAGCGTCAGCGCCCAGGATGCCGTCAGGAGCGTGGCTGTCGTTGTGGCTGTTGTTTCTTGCAGGGTGGTTAGGTCCAGGTCTTCTAGTGCTTGCGTGTGGAAGACGGATTGTGAGGTTGTGGGTTTCGGGCCGCTGGATGTTGGGAGCACTGTTAGTGTGGAGTCGTGCAGGAGGTTCTTCCAGTAGGATAGCGCTGGGGCTTGGGTCTTTGGGTCTGTGATGTGTGCCATGTATGCGGGGAAGGGGATGTGTTCTGTGGGCTGGGTGCCTGTGTAGAGCGTTTCGAGGTCGCGGAGCAGCTGCGGGAGGGATTCGCCGTCGTATTGCGCGTGCGAGAGGCTGAGGACGAGGGCTTCGCGGCCGTCGAGGGCGGTGATGTGGAAGAATTGGACGAAGGATGACCCTAGTGGGAAGTCCGACTCGATGTGCGTGTTGCACAGCTCGCTGATGTATTGTTGCAGGTCTTCTTTGTCGGCTGTGTGCTGGGTCAGAGGCGTCGCGAGCTCGTGGAGCACGACCTGATAGAAGCATGAGTCGTGCTCGACGAAGACAGTCCGCAGGATGTCGTGGGTCTTGACGAGGTCGCTGCACGCGCGGAGCAGTCGCCCGCCATCGATCGCCCCCTGTTCGAAGGTGAGCATGGTGTATTGGATCGAGGTGCGCGGGGCGTGCACGGTCGCGCGGATATCCAGCGCTTGAGAATCGGTCACAGGTAGGACATCCTTGATGGACCAGGAGGAGTCGGCGAGTTGGGGACGGACGGTCTGGGACAGGAACGTCTCGACATCTGAGCGGCCGAGGGTAGAGAAGGGCTTGTAGGGCTGAGCTTGCTTAGCTTTAGAGGCCTGATTGACCTTTAAGACGCGCGCCGCATCACCCAAACGCATGTGCTGGAAGATATCTGCTACCGACAGATTGTGGCCCTGGACGCGCAGGCTGGAAACCAGCTTCATTGCCAGCACGGAATCACCACCCAGGCGGAAGAAGTTGTCGTCCACGTCAATCTCATCCTCCGGCAGTCGGAGGATCTTGGCCCACGCAGACCGTAGGATTCTCTCAGGAGCTGTGAGATTGGTTTGAGCAGCGGTCTTTGCCCATGCCTCTTTGATACCCCTGCAGAGTTCAGCTAGAGTCTCTTGGGGAATGTTGGAGGCGAGCTCGTTGAGCAGAGTGTGGTCACTTTGTTCGCCCTGCGCAGGCAACTTGTCAACCACAATGTATGCGGATGGAGACATGTAAGATGGAAGCGAGTCACGGATGAACTTGTCGAGCTTTTTGAGGACGACAGCGACGCTGACGGGAATCTTAGCACTGAGGGTGGTGGCAGACTCGCCCTCTATTTCCTGCGTGGCGGGCAGGATGGAAACACTCTCTTCGTCGGAAGCCGGCTTTTCAACCAGAACGACCAGCTCAGGCTCCGTCTTTTCGGTGTCATTCAGTGACTGGCGGATAGCAGCGGCAGCACGAATTGTGGCGGGGAGCTGTCGGTTCAAGTGCAATTCAATATCGGCAATATCAACAGCGTGTCCCTGGATAGAAACAACATTTTCCTTGCGACCAACGAAGACCAGACACCCATCTTCACGAAGCTGTACCATGTCTCCAGTCGATTGCACTGTACCGCTGCGGCCAGGACAGGTTTGACTTCCAGCAACGAGCCAGGCTGGGGAGTCGACAGTTTCGCCAGTGACGAAGGCACCTTCGAGCCAGAGCTCTCCGACGCATCCGATCGGCGACAACAGAGCTGGGTTGCGGGCATTGACCACCCAAGGCACCACTGCCGAGGGATACTTGGAACCGTGCTTGATGGTGGCATCGGCACGAAGTCTTCCTGAAGACTCATCTCGGGAGAGGGGAGGGGTCTGGTTCCATTGCCAGATCTGGTTCAGCTCAACCTCGGGCAGACACGAGATGTCTTCGATACGCCGCTGCAGACCCTTGGTCAACTCGACACAGGCCACTTCCAGCTGCACAAGCATCCGCTTCATCTGCGCAACTTCGATCAAGCTGCCATCGAAACTAGCACAAATCCGGAAGCCACCCTTGCGCACAGCGCATCCCAGCATGAGCGGATAGGGATTGAAGTGGAGGGCTTCTCGAACGACATCTCCCACTTGGAAGCCTAGATCACTACCCACATATTCCGGTTCTAGCTGAACAACCAAGCCAGTACCGGCCTCGCATGCGTGCTGGGCATCATGGCTGACCTTGCGGATGTTCTGCATGCCCATATGTTGATAGGGGACACGAGCCAAAATTGTCTGTTGCACAGCTTGAAGATAGGATTCAACTGTGCTCGTACGACTGACGTGGATGCGAACGGGAAGTGTCGCGATCAAAGGACCGATAATGCTCTCAACGCCCGGCAGAGCAATATCGCGACCAGTGAGCGTCTCACCGAAGACAACATCGTCACTTCCAGAGTACTGCGCGGCCACAAGCGCCCAGGCACCGCGGATCAGAGTAGCCATGGTGAACGGCCATTTATCGGCAGTCTTCAGCGGAATTATATGCTCGATAAAAGCATCGGGTGTGGGCATGAAGTCTCTGGAGGGCAGACGGGGGAACTGAGGACCAACGGCGCCCTGCAACTCCCGCTTCCAGAATTCGTTCATAGCAGTTGCATCCGTATCGTGCACGTACTTGACGAAATCACGCATCTGTGCCTGTGGCTCGATCTGCTTAGCGCTCAGCGCATCGCTGACATCCTTCAACACCAGTGGCTCGGACCAACCATCGTACACAACGTGGTGGATCGTCCAGACCATGTGTCTGCCCTCATTGGCGTCGTCCACAATTGCGTAGCGTGCCAGACTTTCTCCCAGATTCATTCTCTCCTCACGGTCGTCTTCCAGGTACTGTTTTAGGTCTGTCGCATGCTTCCAGGTAATGTTTCCCTTAAGCACCACTTGCTGGAGACCGGGATCTTGCAGCTGCACCAACCGCGTACGCAGGATGGGTTTGGCAGCCACGGCTTCCTCCCAGGCCTTCTTCCAAGAATCGAGGTCGATGTGTGACGGGATGCGGGCAACTCTCTGTGCAACGTACAGCTTGACTGATTTCAGCGAGAATGTAAACAGAGACTCCTGGGTGGGTGTGCATGGATAAATATCTTCAACCGCAGCCGCATCAACCCCGCACGCAGCAGATGCTTCGCGACAGGCGCTCTCGACATCCTGCGAAATCATCGAAAACGGCGGCAACTCCGTGCGTGCTTGTGTGTCGCAGATTTGAACAACCTCTGCCATTGCGGCAAGGGTAGGGTGGCCGAAAGTGTTGGCCACGGTGAGGTCGAGGCCATGGTCGCGACAGACGGATACCAGTCTCATCGCCTTAACAGAGTCGCCTCCAAGAGCAAAGAAATTGTCCTCGGCCCGAATGCTTTCTGCCTCCTGTGTCAATACCACACTCCAAGCCTGGCGCAAGCGCTGTTCAAGGTCCGTCAACTCCCGACTAGCGCCGTTCGTCTGCGCGCCTTGGTCCAGCTGCCGAATGTCTACCGTGGTGCCAAATTGTCGGAGTCTCTTGCGATCCGTCTTGCTGGAGATCAATACTGGGATGTAGTTCACGGGGATATAGACAGTGGGCACCATGTACCGCGGCAGGACCTTGGCCACATCGGCGTTGGCCTCGGAAAGCGTCTTTTGTTGCTCATCCGTCAGCTCCACCAGGCTCAGGTCACTCTGCTCCTGTCCTTTGGGGGACTGGAACGCCACGAACGCGACCAATGTAGCCTGGCCTCCCGATCCCTGCGGTACGATCACCTCAGCGATCACATTGGCCTCCGAAGGAAGCCTGTCCTTGAGCTGACTCTCGATCTCGCCGAGCTCAACGCGCTGCCCACGTAATTTGACTTGCGTGTCTTTGCGTCCGACAAAGACAATGCCACCCGAGCCGTCTGGATCGTACCGCCCCAAATCGCCCGTCTTGTACAGACGGCCGTGGCGACCAGCGTAACCGTTGTGACCCGCAACAAGCCACTTAGGATCCTCGATGAAGACTGTGGCCGTCTTCTCTTGATCGTTGAGGTAGCCTTGACCGACAATGGGACCCTCAACAAGTAGCTCACCGACAGCGCCGACGGGCATGAGAGTGTCGTGGTCGTTGGGATCCGTGATCCACATCGCGGCACCGTTGCCAGGTCCAATCGAGATGTAGTCTCTGCCGGTGGCCGCGCTGCTGTTCACCGTGCATCCAATTGTACATTCGCATGGTCCGTAACCGATGATGATGCGGGTGTCCTGTCCCCACAGCTTCACATCCCGCGCGGAGACGGCCTCGCCACCTAGGCCGAGACCACTCAGTGACGAAATCACATCTGCATCCAGAATTCGCGCCACCGACGGGGTCAAACCCGCATAGTTGATTCGCATCCGTCGGAACGCTCCGTTAATATCGTTGAGTCGGTCTTCATCCGAGGGAATGCATAGACAGCCACCGTTGCTCAAAGTCAACAGCATACTATCGATACTGACGTCGAAGGCGTAGGAGGCGAAATCCAGCACGCGGGATTCCTCAGTATATCCCACGGCTTTGGCACGGGGAATGGCACTGCTCGTGTAGGTCTGGTGGGAGATCGTGACACCCTTTGGAGTACCCGTACTGCCGGAGGTGAAGATGATATACATGAGCGTGGTCGGGGGAACCGTTGGTAGTGCGGGAAGATCCTGATTGAGATCAAAGTTCCGGAAAGTGTCCTCCTCCACGACAAGAACAGGCCCTCCCGGCAGAATTGAGGTCGCCAAATCATGCTGCTTGCGGGAAGACAGCATCATCTTGCCGCCCACCTGCTGGGCCATATTCTGGAGACGAGCCAGGGGGAGTGTGGGATCCATGAGCGCGAAGGTCGCACCGGCCTTCATGGCCGCTAACACTGCCACAATCGTCCAGCGGGACTTCTCGAAGCAAATGGGCAGGATGTCGTCCAGTTGGAGGCCCATCTCCTTGAGTTTCCACGCCACGTGCGTGGAGTACCGGTCGACCTGGGCATAGGTCAGGTTGCCGTCCCAAGAGGCAATGGCCTCGCTTTCCGGGGCTTTCTGTGCCCATTCCGTCACCATCTCGTGTGTGCAGAAGCTGTAGGTGGGTGGTAACTCGTGGTTCCAGTGCCAGATCTCGTCCAGATCGGATGTGGTCGCCCGGAGACAATCCTCAATGGAGCTTTCGGGGTGGTTGAGGCATCGTTGGATCAGCTCGGCCAATTTCGTGACATGTAATTTCACCGTGAAGTCTAGCACATTCGCCGATTGCCATACGGGTCGGATTTTGAGGTTTCCGCTCTCGAAACCGAGTTCAATGTGAATCAGGCCCTGATGTCGACCAAGGTTAGCCAGTGCGCAGCGTCTCAGTGCGTGGAGCATTTGAACATACATCATCCTTAACATCTTCCGACGTCTGTGACAACGAGCCAGTGCTTAGTAAGAGAGATGCAGGTGCTGACGGCGTTTGACCTGACGTGGCTTTGGCGATATGTTGGGCGATAGCAGCGGAAACCTGGCCGACAGGAGTCTGCAATCCCGGCATTACTTGCTCTGTCGACAGTGATGATGGCCCAGCGCCTGCATAGGACCATTGGAAGCAGACTCGGCCCTCTTCGCAGGATTGCAGCAGCAGGATTATCCATGATGCTAGTACGATCTCCTCTCTTGTGCCCGTTGGGTTTGTTATGGTGGGGGATTCCAGGCCGGCAACCTGGAAAAGGTGAAAGCCGTCGCTGTCGATTTGCGGTTGGGACATCATGACTCTGAATTATCGACACTTGCGAATATTGGGAGGATATGGGAGAAAGGGGGTCATGAATCGTCTTCGTTCTCCTTGCAGTCCAGCTGGTGATAATGTGTTGTTTGGCGGGAGGAGGGAATCCACGGATCGCGGGGAGGAGGAGTGGATTTAATAAAGATTGGATCCAAAAAAGTCACCGCTTGCGCCAGTTCGGGCCCTCCGACCAAAGTGGTATGGTGTCAATGATACACTCAGTATAGTCATGCAGCCAAGGTTGGCGGATGGAGCAAAAAACGTGAAAACATGAATTGAATTCCCCACCAGTGCAGAACCAGCCGCGCAGGTGGTGGTGAAGGTCTCTTCCTCTTTCATTGCGACGGGGTCCTGCAGATTCATGCACGCTAAACTCGCCAGACCCGGACATGGCGGGTAGCGGTAGACCGGCATAGGCACGATTATCTCTTCTTCTTCTTCTTCTTCTTCTTCTTCTTCTTCTTCTTCTTCTTCATCCTCATCTCTGATGATGGTGTGCACCAACCAGTTTTATGATTGCAGGCTGTAAGCTGCGGGAAAGGTACCCGACCGACCCTGTCAAACTGACAGTACGAGGGGCTGGGAATGGAGTCCAGTTGCTGCTACCTATTCATGAACTACGTACGTATATTGTTGTATGTAATTTCACCCAACCTACAACCCACACCTACATAAAGCCCAACCGATACCCCCACCATCTCTCAGAGTGCACGCACGACGGAGCAAGCAGCAGGCTAGCATCCGACGTTCGGCGGCAAGTGGCGGGGCGGAGGAGATTGATAAGGACTCGTCTGACTCCATTTTTGTCTTGTGGTCGTCCTTTTTGACAGTATGACTCCTTGAGGTAATTCTGTTATCAATCTGGGTTCAGTGCGCTGGGTTTGCGACCCAGTTTCTACCACAGCCTGTCCACTCTCGGTTAGCTCTCATGCTGCGAAGTAAGTGGAAGAATAAAATTTTTTTTGGTTTCACTGCGGGGTTTCGCTTTTCTTTTCTTTTCTTTTTTTTACCCGAGATGGGTTGTTGTGGGTTGTTATCAATCAGTGATAAGATTGGATTGGATTGTTTTGCTTTTGCTGTTTGCGCCCAATACTGTACCGTACTTGATGGTTGGTGGGGGTGGTTGGTATCGTACTGTACTGTATGGTATATTGAGGGGCCTCGGAGGGGTTCGGGTAGGTATGTTGGGATTTGTCTGGAGGGGATGGGAGGGGGAAGTCTTCGAAGGTGGGTGTTTGGCAATTGGGAAGATGTTAATGGGTTTTGATTTTGTAGCAGCATGATCGTAAAGTCAAGTACATTGTTCTTAAGGTGACGAGGAAGGAGTTATGTCGGTTGGAGACACCATGAATACTCTCATCATGCTGTTAGTTATCTGGCAATTAAGACGCCAAAATGCTATGGGACATCATGTAACTGAAATCTACAGTCTCATAGAAGGGAATATTTCTGAAATTGCACGCTAAATTACATCACGACTGCTTCTCCAACTGTTCCAGATAGCCCCGCACCCTCTCGGCCAGCCACTGCCTGGGCGGGCCCTGATCGTCATTACTCAGGGCGTGCGAGGCATTAGGGATGATGCCACTGAAGGTGTAATCCCAGAGCTGGACCTGGCCATTGTGATCGGTAGCGTTGGCCCAGCGCTTCAACAGCTTCTCCTTATCGATCCAGTCCGGCACGGCCTGGTCGGCGCCGGAGAACAGCACCATCAGCTTACTCTTCAGCAGGCCGCGGTCCTTGATCATGCCGAAGGTCGTCTTCAGGTGCTCGTCCGACAGATCGGAGCTGAACAGGTCGTCCTCCTGCGGCGAGCCGGGGCTGTCGGGGCTGACGAGGCTCAGAAACCGGCGGGCGCTGATGGGCACGTTGGCGCCGTAGCAGATGTTGGCGGTGACCTCCAGCGGCAGGATGGTGTCGAACTTGGGGTCCTTGTCGCGCACGGCCTCGCGCGCCATCGCCTCCGCCTTCTCGTACACGGCCCGCACCTGCTCCGGCGTCTTGCCGCCGAACCCCCAGTGCAGCACCCATTGGATTGCCTCGCGGTCGGAGACGGGCGCCTGCATGATCGCCCCGTCCAGCGGCATGCGCTCCAGGTGCTCCAGGTCCGAGTCGAAGGCGTGTGTGGCCGTAAATGGGTTCGGCCGGTACAGGTAGTGCAGCACGCACTGGCTGCCTGTCGAGTGGCCCATCAGCACGATCTTGTTGTTCGGCCCGTACTTCTCCGTCTTGTATGCCTTGATGTAGTTCAGGCATTGCGTGATCTCGTTTGTGTCGCGGTCCAGGTGGCCCAGCCCCCACGAGTTGTAGGAGGAAGTGAGGTTGAGTGTGAAGAGCGAGTAGTCTTGTGGGAGGAGTTTCACTAGGTCAGCGACGTAGGAGGTCGTGGCCAGCCCATCGCCGAGACCACCCACGAAAAGGATGCTGTTGGGTTGGCGGACGTGGCTGGTGTGTTCGAAGGCGACGAGGGTTTCGGTCTGTGAGGATTAAGACAGATTGTCAGTGTGCCTGTCCATCTCTCTCTCACTCGAAGTAGTTGGGAAGAAGGAGGGGTAGGACGTACGTAGTGGTGCAGAATGCCCGGGAGACCTCCCCGGGGCCAGAACTTGGAATACATCTTTCTTGAAATGTGATGCTAGAGAGAATGGGAATATTAAGTGTATAGTATTGGGCACAGAGGAATGATTGAGTTTCCAGAAACTTTGCAGAAGCTTCAATGTTGGTGCTGGCGCTGGTGCTGGCGATGACGGTGTGATGCGGCGGTGGCCTTTAAGAAAACCACGCTCGTTATCGCGTAATTGTGGAGAAGGATCAAAGACCACGTTCTGCTTTTCCCTCGGCTCGATGTATTTCTGAGACCGGCAGTTACTGTGTGGGTGTCTCTAACCTCTTCCTTGTCTGGACCACATTTCCTGGTACTGGCGGTGTCTGGTCCAAATCCGAGCTAATCCGACGACCCATTTGCGAGGTCCGGTTCCAGGTGCAATCACTTATCAATCAGTACACATTTTCGAAACCATGGTAGTCTACCCAAACTCTGACCGAACATGCCGGGAGACGAAACCTTGGTAGCCCGAAATGGCGGTGATTTTCGCACCAACCTACCTAGACTAGTACCCAAAGGTGCCGAACTGTCTGTAATGCTCGCACCCACAAATTACAACAATAATTCCAGCTGCGCCCGTATCGATCTGTTCTGAAACTAGCCCATTACAGCATTGATACGCCTCCAAAATAGCGGATTTCAGGCTGGGTCGGGTTGGTGGCTCTTTCTTCGCGCACTAAACAAGTCAACTTGTGAGTTCCGTCCTTCAGAGACGATCTAATCAGATTCTCCGGCTCAGGAAAAGACAAAAGCCACCAGAGCTAGACTATCAGATCCGCTTTGTCTAATCAGATCAAAGCCTCCGTTTCCGCTCGGACTTGCACTAGCGTGCGTGCGTGCATATCAGTGCCTCATGTTCAAACAATTCCGAAGTTCATTGGTTATTTGAGTCTTCTTGGGGATGAAATCTCTTCATTAATTGTGAGTGTGGACTGATGGTTGGAGTGTTTGTATTGATGCATGCCTAGGTAGCATATATTTTACGTACCCGCAGAATTTGTGCTATACGAAGACGAGACGTGTCCCGACATCGGTACCTGCATCGTGCTAACTAACAGGCTTGGAAGGCCACCTATTCAATGCTCGGAGCACGGAGCTACTCGTAGCTAGAGTCGCGCGAATCCATGTAATCAGAGCCCGCATTTCTCGCCTGCGCCGATTGTTGCCTTGGCATTGTGCTGAATGGTGTCGCCTTGCGAGAGTCCAGTGAGGCAGGAACATTGCCGGAGGTTGGAATAAAGTGTGGTTCGATGGGACATTCAATGAACTAGGTTCTCCATAATCACCTGTGCAAGCTACATAGACAGGGACTCGGAGTGCAGACTGCCAAGTAAGTACTCCTACTCTGTGCGCGAATCGTTAGGGGCGATTGCCTACTAATTCACAAACAAGACAAACATGGTCCATGGGAACAACCGGCAGGCACGGACCAACAGTGTATGTAAACATTGCAAACATAGCCAAGGCATTCGCACCTCAGGCATACTATACAAGCGCTTCACGCCTTTGCGGTCTACTGCGCTAGATTACTTTTATCGGAAAATCACCACAACAGGCATATCAAAGGCAGAAAATCCCATATTACACGATCATACATCGGACTTAAAAGCGTGGTGTATACCCCAGACAAATGATTTGTACTCTATCCTCCAAAGCTCTAGAATCTCCTGTGCCGATGACCCCTTTCCCACTGAAGATGACGGTATCTAGATAAAGCTCACTGTGGCGATCGATTAGAGTTCTTCCCACTCAGAACGTGAGGAACTCACCTGCCTCGAGTTTGATTTGTTCCAGGAAGACCGTAAACCGCCGGAGGGCGGTATCAACCACCGACTCGCACGGATGCAGCACAGCATGTCCGGGTGGAAACGCAGGCTCGATATCCTTCCCCAACGACTGGAGCAGCTTCTGCAAGCTTTCCAACAATCCTAGAAACTGTTTGGCGTCGCGGCCTATCAGCGTTCGGACCAGAAGCGTGGCTTCCTTCTCGTCGAGCTCCATCTGACCCAGCTGCGATGGGCTGCGTAGGCAAATGTACTGTGACAGAGGCTGTTCGAACGTTAGGACCGTGGGGTCCAGCAGCGTGTTGGTACTTGTGATGTTGTAGGCTAGGCATCCGGCCTCGAGAAGGGTCAGACACTGCTCCGCCAGCGCGGGCAGCATCGCAAAGGACGAGTGAGGGTCGTTGCGGCAGCCCTTGCATTTGACCATCGCTTTCCCCTGGAGGACAACCCGATGGACAAGGTCTAGGATGGTGGCCAGCTCTACGACCGGCTGCAGGTTCCGACATTCATTCATGATCTGCAGCAGACGTATCGAGCATGAACATCCGCTGTCCATCACTGCAAGGAGGTGCTCGTAAAGTGGACTGCAGCGCGAGAGGGAATAAAGCAGAATGCGATATATTCGGCCCTATCGTTACTGGACACAGGGTCATTGCTGCATTGAGAAAGGTAAGATGGCGACCCGTTTCCTGTGGAGGAGCTCGCGCCAGTTGAGATCACGATTCGCGCATGCCGCCGCAGCAGGGCTGGTCTCATGTCTGCACTCTTTGTACCCTGCACCTGCATTCACATGCATTGTGGCGACCTGGCACCTGCAGCCCAATCACGAAGCCGTGTCGCTGAGGTACCAGAACAGCCTCAGCTTATATCACTCCCGGGGGAAAGGCTCTGTTGGTCTGTTCTCTGGACACGCCAGTTCACTGTACGACGTAGCATGATATGGGATCCGCTCCCCGTCACACGGCTGACACTCCGCCATGCTCCAGGGCGCAGGCAGCAACCCTGGTGCTCTTACTCTCTTCGGTCTAGTATGCTCCATATGCTACCGTCCAAATATGGTACCAAGACAGCTTTTCTCGTACGTCATCTTGCACGCATTGTGGCGAGTTCGAAAATCAATTTCTGGAAGCGTCTTATCACGTGTAACTCTGAGCTGCGATTGAGAATATCGGAGATGAGCCGAGGGTCTAATCATGACCGTGCTAGCAACTTGGTTTTCATCATGACCAGCTCCAACCTTTGATCTGTCTCCATTATCATCACCAGCCTGCCCCGGGCAGCAGGAACAGCCAAAAATTCTTGAGTACATAAACGAATGCGACGCACGGTCATCTGCAACTCCGACAGGCGGAGGTAGAGGACCTGCGTGATAAAAAGAAATTTCTCTTCAAATGGAACATAGAACCCTCCTACCACCAACGGACACGCATCAACCTGGGTGTTGAGATAGAGGTCGTTCGCTCGATATCGCCTCAAGTTGGCGTTGGCAACATTGTCGGGCTTGGTGCTGGGAGAGAGGGGCTCAGAATACTCTCCGAACAACCGCTCTGCAAGCCCACTGTCCAGCGATATGATAGCTTCTAGAGCTGTCACCAGGCTGTCAATGCTGATAATGACCATCATGAGGAGGTTGATCCAAGTACGGGAGCATATGTTGCATTGAAGAATGGTGTGCGAAAGTTGCTGCAGCACACGTTGGCAGTTCAGGATCGAGTCGATAGTAGCTGCAGGCCCGGCACGCGAGGCGAAGTTGTTAACCTGGATCAATTCGCGTATGGTAGGTTCGTGACATTGACACTGATATTGACGCCCACTCATGTTGGCATTGGCCTTGAAGTTTCCAGGCACGTAGTTGTAGGTGGTATCGCGCTTTGCAGCCCTGACGGGATTGAAGCTGCTGGAAGGTTCTGCCATCGTCATGGGTTTTGTTACTGTCGGCGGGATCCCGTCTGTCGATGATGTGACCGGTTGCAGCCAGGCAAGAGTGTCTTTCTTCAAGACTTCGGAATCAGAGGTCCGACTATTCTCTACCCCATGTGTGCCGTTGACAGGGGAGTGGCCGTGACTGGGGAAGTTGCTTGGTGCTAGATAATAGCACTCAGGGGCTTGATCATGACACTCCGTAGTAAGGAAACTCCGTGATGGACTCGTAAAGTGGCTCGAATGAGAAGGACTGATATCGTTGACACTCTCGGCTTTAGTGGTGCTGAAGCCCAGAGAGTCCAGCAGCTCGCGTTCTTGTTCGAAATCAGTAACAGGGTTAGACATGAATTCCTGCAACCAGTTGTCTGACGAAAGGTCGTTGCCGTCGGAAACTTGTTCAAGTCATGTAAGCATGTGGCAGTTTATGATGAATTGATAAATAACCACGGGAACTCATACTATTAGGATCCATGAAGCAGTCTTGGTGCAGACTTGCATCATCAGGAACAAGACTATCCAAGTTATCGCTTGCCGTGTTGTCCAGCACTGTTCCCTCATCAACACACTTGTAACTTGATAAGCTCGCTCTGGGCTCTTGCATCGGCTCCTCTATGATTCTCTTTCTCCTGGGATACCCACGGAACCTCTTATCCAAAGGACCCCGGCCATGTTTCTGATTTGAATGCAGGGAATTGTCATTCGTTGTAGTGTCTTTTTTCTTGGCTGGTCTTCCCAATCGTCGAGAGATGCTATAAATACAGCTGTAGTTATGCTTTTGACATCTTAAACAGGACGGTTTTTCATGGCTGCATCGTATCTTCGCCTGCTGGCAAGCATTGCACGTTGTTCGAACCTTGACACTTTTGGGAAGGGGACCAGTTGCAATTTGGGATGATTTGTCTTGATTCATCATGATTACCATAGTATCCAGGGTAAAGGTGGTGCTGCTGATGTCGAGTCTTCGTTTCATAGGCAAAGACAAGTAATTGCGAGGATTTAAAGGGGTTCCGTGTCTTGAGAACGGGGTAAACAACTGTATAGTACATCCGCGTCTGCTACCTCAATACTACTGTGTAGGTTCAACAGCATATAGGCCGAGGCAGAGAGTCCAAGGTAACCATGATGTTGTAGGTTACATAGCCATGTTTCACGGCTTAGTCGGGAGCATTGACCTGTCAGCTTATCATCGCGTCTTCCCTAGACTAGAGTTCCAGGCCGGCGAATCGCGCAATATGGCCCCGAATATCGTAAGACCATGTCGGAGGTTTGAGGGTTGTCACTGAAATGGCCATTGATAGATGCGTCAACGCAGTCTTAGAGGCAGACAGAGGATCTATCCACTCAATGCCGAGAAGCAAAGCTGTTCGGATCCGAAAGGGGAAATTCGAGCCCTATCCGCCTGTGATCGTCATGTTCAGCGCCAGTTGACCGACTCGCTCGCTAGAGGGCTAAATTCGTGCTACATACCTAATTGGTGTCCTCAGCCCCAGATCCACAGTCCCCAGAGTCAAAGCTGTCGGCACCACTTACTCGCAAGGCGCCTCCCTACTATGTTCCTCCGCGGTAGACTCCGTCGGAAATCTGTCATACGCAAAGAGGATCATATCACCCGCCACCGGCGCCCCGAGCCATCTTGTGAAAGACTCAAACATACGGATTCTGTGTGACACCAGGTGGCAAAGAGGGAAGTATAAGCATGCGCGGCGCGGCCCTCAATCAGAGTCCCGAGATCATCCGCCCTGTTTCCGATGCTGCGGTCAGCCGCTGGTTCCAAGGGCATCCTTCTCTTCAGGAGCCGCCTTTCAAGGCGTGACTTATTGTCTCCGTACATATGGGGACTGTAGCTACTCTAACTCTTAGAATCTCAAATTCATCTTCTGATGATCATATGTTAGTTATAGTATCAGCCTTGGCATGTGTAGAGGATCAAATCAAAGCAAAGACATACTGGACAACGCCATGAACGTTTTTGGAATGATTCCGATGACATGAGGTTGTAAATTATAGCTTGAAAGCGACCCACTCTATGGGAATCTGGAGCGGAGGCAGTAGTTGCAATGTGTTGATGCCCGGGGGTTTGGGACCTGATAGTCCAACAGGTAGCGAAAGCGGTTGTCCGGCTGAATATCGATTGAGCACATGGCTCGGCTGCTAAGCCTCAACCAGTTTCGTTGAAGAGCAAGAGAAAGCCCTATTGAAATTCAATTTGCAGGGAAGAAGCGAAGGGGAGAGAGAGAGAGTGTGTGTGGGTGTATGTTTGTGTGTATATGTGTGTGCTCTCAACACTAAGGAATACTGCCAGTTATCCATATTAGGCAAGAGCAGTGATTTGCGGCGATAAGCGATGATAACAGCCTGGGAGGGGTGCAATGACGTAATTTATGCAAACGAATCCGGCCGGGCACTACTCTGCTGACTCACCTTCCATAACGTAATCGGTAAGCGAGTCGGCCACGTAAGCGAGTCGGCCACCGCAGTCTTGGCAAGCAGCCGGTTATGCCACCCATATCGGAATTTTGATTTACATACAAAAAATGCAGTATTCTTAAACGTTTATATAGCTGTTTAAACGCCTGCAATTATGCTTAATCCTTCCTTGTTAAACACCTCGTACGTGTATATCCAAGAACACCACACATGCTGCAGCGAGGCGGCGCGCGGCGGCGAGGTTGACCCTCTGCAGGCCCTGTATCACCGGCTGCTTCCTCTGCAGCCTGGGCGTTTGCAAAGGCTTCACGGGCTTCC